>NW_027656180.1:0-145421 GCF_964235325.1 Thermobia domestica
TGAAAAACAAATAAAATTTTTATACTATGGGTTTGAATTTTGCATCACCCTGTATATGTTTTCCATACAACAACCAAATATACTACCTAAGAATTGCAAACATGATAAAATGGTATGAAAATCTACACATTACAACAAAAAATTTTAAAAAATGAAGATAGTACCTGTTGTTATACATGAAGCAATATAACCCTTGCAGTCTTGATGAGACCACGTGACACTCATCCTAAGTAGAAAAAGTATGTCTTCAAACACGAATTTCTTCACTTTTCTTCTAAACTCAACTAATTGGTATATATATGTTGTTAGGCAACATCTCAACAATATAACATATGTCATTTTTATATATATTATATTGTTGTGCATTCTTCCTAACTACTGTATATTTAAGGCTATATCTCCGAAACTTCTGAATATATTTTAATGTAATAAAGCTCAAATTGAAGAGCAGTACCCTCTTCATATTCTGACTGCAAGCAGCGCCCCCTACTGTAGAAGGAAAGTTATCTTGTGCATATCATGTTTGGTACTCTTTTATTCATTTTACACTATATAAACGATTTTATTCCATGATATGTCTCATTGCCTCATAACAATATGGCTGACCAATGACAACCGAGGAATAAGGACATGTACCGTTCAGAACTACATACAGCGCATTCGCTAATTGGCGCACTTTCTTCATTTTTTGAAAAACAAATAAAATTTTTATACTATGGGTTTGAATTTTGCATCACCCTGTATATGTTTTCCATACAACAACCAAATATACTACCTAAGAATTGCAAACATGATAAAATGGTAAGAAAATCTACACATTACAACAAAAAATTTTAAAAAATTAAGATAGTACCTGTTGTTATACATGAAGCAATATAACGCTTGCAGTCTTGATGAGACCACGTGACACTCATCCTAAGTAGAAAAAGTATGTCTTCAAACACGAATTTCTTCACTTTTCTTCTAAACTCAACTAATTGGTATATATATGTTGTTAGGCAACATCTCAACAATATAACATATGTCATTTTTATATATATTATATTGTTGTGCATTCTTCCTAACTACTGTATATTTAAGGCTATATCTCCGAAACTTCTGAATATATTTTAATGTAATAAAGCTCAAATTGAAGAGCTGTACCCTCTTCATATTCTGACTGCAAGCAGCGCCCCCTACTGTAGAAGGAAAGTTATCTTGTGCATATCATGTTTGGTACTCTTTTATTCATTTTACACTATATAAACGATTTTATTCCATGATATGTCTCATTGCCTCATAACAATATGGCTGACCAATGACAACCGAGGAATAAGGACATGTACCGTTCAGAACTACATACAGCGCATTCGCTAATTGGCGCACTTTCTTCATTTTTTGAAAAACAAATAAAATTTTTATACTATGGGTTTGAATTTTGCATCACCCTGTATATGTTTTCCATACAACAACCAAATATACTACCTAAGAATTGCAAACATGATAAAATGGTAAGAAAATCTACACATTACAACAAAAAATTTTAAAAAATGAAGATAGTACCTGTTGTTATACATGAAGCAATATAACCCTTGCAGTCTTGATGAGACCACGTGAACTCATCCTAAGTAGAAAAAGTATGTCTTCAAACACGAATTTCTTCACTTTTCTTCTAAACTCAACTAATTGGTATATATATGTTGTTAGGCAACATCTCAACAATATAACATATGTCATTTTTATATATATTATATTGTTGTGCATTCTTCCTAACTACTGTATATTTAAGGCTATATCTCCGAAACTTCTGAATATATTTTAATGTAATAAAGCTCAAATTGAAGAGCTGTACCCTCTTCATATTCTGACTGCAAGCAGCGCCCCCTACTGTAGAAGGAAAGTTATCTTGTGCATATCATGTTTGGTACTGTTTTATTCATTTTACACTATATAAACGATTTTATTCCATGATATGTCTCATTGCCTCATAACAATATGGCTGACCAATGACAACCGAGGAATAAGGACATGTACCGTTCAGAACTACATACAGCGCATTCGCTAATTGGCGCACTTTCTTCATTTTTTGAAAAACAAATAAAATTTTTATACTATGGGTTTGAATTTTGCATCACCCTGTATATGTTTTCCATACAACAAACAAATATACTACCTAAGAATTGCAAACATGATAAAATGGTAAGAAAATCTACACATTACAACAAAAAATTTTAAAAAATGAAGATAGTACCTGTTGTTATACATGAAGCAATATAACCCTTGCAGTCTTGATGAGACCACGTGACACTCATCCTAAGTAGAAAAAGTATGTCTTCAAACATGAATTTCTTCACTTTTCTTCTAAAATCAACTAATTGGTATATATATGTTGTTAGGCAACATCTCAACAATATAACATATATCATTTTTATATATATTATATTGTTGTGCATTCTTCCTAACTACTGTATATTTAAGGCTATATCTCCGAAACTTCTGAATATATTTTAATGTAATAAAGCTCAAATTGAAGAGCTGTACCCTCTTCATATTCTGACTGCAACCAGCGCCCCCTACTGTAGAAGGAAAGTTATCTTGTGCATATCATGTTTGGTACTCTTTTATTCATTTTACACTATATAAACGATTTTATTCCATGATATGTCTCATTGCCTCATAACAATATGGCTGTCCAATGACAACCGAGGAATAAGGACATGTACCGTTCAGAACTACATACAGCGCATTCGCTAATTGGCGCACTTTCTTCATTTTTTGAAAAACAAATAAAATTTTTATACTATGGGTTTGAATTTTGCATCACCCTGTATATGTTTTCCATACAACAACCAAATATACTACCTAAGAATTGCAAACATGATAAAATGGTATGAAAATCTACACATTACAACAAAAAATTTTAAAAAATGAAGATAGTACCTGTTGTTATACATGAAGCAATATAACCCTTGCAGTCTTGATGAGACCACGTGACACTCATCCTAAGTAGAAAAAGTATGTCTTCAAACACGAATTTCTTCACTTTTCTTCTAAACTCAACTAATTGGTATATATATGTTGTTAGGCAACATCTCAACAATATAACATATGTCATTTTTATATATATTATATTGTTGTGCATTCTTCCTAACTACTGTATATTTAAGGCTATATCTCCGAAACTTCTGAATATATTTTAATGTAATAAAGCTCAAATTGAAGAGCTGTACCCTCTTCATATTCTGACTGCAAGCAGCGCCCCCTACTGTAGAAGGAAAGTTATCTTGTGCATATCATGTTTGGTACTCTTTTATTCATTTTACACTATATAAACGATTTTATTCCATGATATGTCTCATTGCCTCATAACAATATGGCTGACCAATGACAACCGAGGAATAAGGACATGTACCGTTCAGAACTACATACAGCGCATTCGCTAATTGGCGCACTTTCTTCATTTTTTGAAAAACAAATAAAATTTTTATACTATGGGTTTGAATTTTGCATCACCCTGTATATGTTTTCCATACAACAACCAAATATACTACCTAAGAATTGCAAACATGATAAAATGGTATGAAAATCTACACATTACAACAAAAAATTTTAAAAAATGAAGATAGTACCTGTTGTTATACATGAAGCAATATAACCCTTGCAGTCTTGATGAGACCACGTGACACTCATCCTAAGTAGAAAAAGTATGTCTTCAAACACGAATTTCTTCACTTTTCTTCTAAACTCAACTAATTGGTATATATATGTTGTTAGGCAACATCTCAACAATATAACATATGTCATTTTTATATATATTATATTGTTGTGCATTCTTCCTAACTACTGTATATTTAAGGCTATATCTCCGAAACTTCTGAATATATTTTAATGTAATAAAGCTCAAATTGAAGAGCAGTACCCTCTTCATATTCTGACTGCAAGCAGCGCCCCCTACTGTAGAAGGAAAGTTATCTTGTGCATATCATGTTTGGTACTCTTTTATTCATTTTACACTATATAAACGATTTTATTCCATGATATGTCTCATTGCCTCATAACAATATGGCTGACCAATGACAACCGAGGAATAAGGACATGTACCGTTCAGAACTACATACAGCGCATTCGCTAATTGGCGCACTTTCTTCATTTTTTGAAAAACAAATAAAATTTTTATACTATGGGTTTGAATTTTGCATCACCCTGTATATGTTTTCCATACAACAACCAAATATACTACCTAAGAATTGCAAACATGATAAAATGGTAAGAAAATCTACACATTACAACAAAAAATTTTAAAAAATTAAGATAGTACCTGTTGTTATACATGAAGCAATATAACGCTTGCAGTCTTGATGAGACCACGTGACACTCATCCTAAGTAGAAAAAGTATGTCTTCAAACACGAATTTCTTCACTTTTCTTCTAAACTCAACTAATTGGTATATATATGTTGTTAGGCAACATCTCAACAATATAACATATGTCATTTTTATATATATTATATTGTTGTGCATTCTTCCTAACTACTGTATATTTAAGGCTATATCTCCGAAACTTCTGAATATATTTTAATGTAATAAAGCTCAAATTGAAGAGCTGTACCCTCTTCATATTCTGACTGCAAGCAGCGCCCCCTACTGTAGAAGGAAAGTTATCTTGTGCATATCATGTTTGGTACTCTTTTATTCATTTTACACTATATAAACGATTTTATTCCATGATATGTCTCATTGCCTCATAACAATATGGCTGACCAATGACAACCGAGGAATAAGGACATGTACCGTTCAGAACTACATACAGCGCATTCGCTAATTGGCGCACTTTCTTCATTTTTTGAAAAACAAATAAAATTTTTATACTATGGGTTTGAATTTTGCATCACCCTGTATATGTTTTCCATACAACAACCAAATATACTACCTAAGAATTGCAAACATGATAAAATGGTAAGAAAATCTACACATTACAACAAAAAATTTTAAAAAATGAAGATAGTACCTGTTGTTATACATGAAGCAATATAACCCTTGCAGTCTTGATGAGACCACGTGAACTCATCCTAAGTAGAAAAAGTATGTCTTCAAACACGAATTTCTTCACTTTTCTTCTAAACTCAACTAATTGGTATATATATGTTGTTAGGCAACATCTCAACAATATAACATATGTCATTTTTATATATATTATATTGTTGTGCATTCTTCCTAACTACTGTATATTTAAGGCTATATCTCCGAAACTTCTGAATATATTTTAATGAAATAAAGCTCAAATTGAAAAGCTGTACCCTCTTCATATTCTGACTGCAAGCAGCGCCCCCTACTGTAGAAGGAAAGTTATCTTGTGCATATCATGTTTGGTACTCTTTTATTCATTTTACACTATATAAACGATTTTATTCCATGATATGTCTCATTGCCTCATAACAATATGGCTGACCAATGACAACCGAGGAATAAGGACATGTACCGTTCAGAACTACATACAGCGCATTCGCTAATTGGCGCACTTTCTTCATTTTTTGAAAAACAAATAAAATTTTTATACTATGGGTTTGAATTTTGCATCACCCTGTATATGTTTTCCATACAACAACCAAATATACTACCTAAGAATTGCAAACATGATAAAATGGTATGAAAATCTACACATTACAACAAAAAATTTTAAAAAATGAAGATAGTACCTGTTGTTATACATGAAGCAATATAACCCTTGCAGTCTTGATGAGACCACGTGACACTCATCCTAAGTAGAAAAAGTATGTCTTCAAACACGAATTTCTTCACTTTTCTTCTAAACTCAACTAATTGGTATATATATGTTGTTAGGCAACATCTCAACAATATAACATATGTCATTTTTATATATATTATATTGTTGTGCATTCTTCCTAACTACTGTATATTTAAGGCTATATCTCCGAAACTTCTGAATATATTTTAATGTAATAAAGCTCAAATTGAAGAGCTGTACCCTCTTCATATTCTGACTGCAAGCAGCGCCCCCTACTGTAGAAGGAAAGTTATCTTGTGCATATCATGTTTGGTACTCTTTTATTCATTTTACACTATATAAACGATTTTATTCCATGATATGTCTCATTGCCTCATAACAATATGGCTGACCAATGACAACCGAGGAATAAGGACATGTACCGTTCAGAACTACATACAGCGCATTCGCTAATTGGCGCACTTTCTTCATTTTTTGAAAAACAAATAAAATTTTTATACTATGGGTTTGAATTTTGCATCACCCTGTATATGTTTTCCATACAACAACCAAATATACTACCTAAGAATTGCAAACATGATAAAATGGTAAGAAAATCTACACATTACAACAAAAAATTTTAAAAAATGAAGATAGTACCTGTTGTTATACATGAAGCAATATAACCCTTGCAGTCTTGATGAGACCACGTGACACTCATCCAAAGTAGAAAAAGTATGTCTTCAAACACGAATTTCTTCACTTTTCTTCTAAACTCAACTAATTGGTATATATATGTTGTTAGGCAACATCTCAACAATATAACATATGTCATTTTTATATATATTATATTGTTGTGCATTCTTCCTAACTACTGTATATTTAAGGCTATATCTCCGAAACTTCTGAATATATTTTAATGTAATAAAGCTCAAATTGAAGAGCAGTACCCTCTTCATATTCTGACTGCAAGCAGCGCCCCCTACTGTAGAAGGAAAGTTATCTTGTGCATATCATGTTTGGTACTCTTTTATTCATTTTACACTATATAAACGATTTTATTCCATGATATGTCTCATTGCCTCATAACAATATGGCTGACCAATGACAACCGAGGAATAAGGACATGTACCGTTCAGAACTACATACAGCGCATTCGCTAATTGGCGCACTTTCTTCATTTTTTGAAAAACAAATAAAATTTTTATACTATGGGTTTGAATTTTGCATCACCCTGTATATGTTTTCCATACAACAACCAAATATACTACCTAAGAATTGCAAACATGATAAAATGGTAAGAAAATCTACACATTACAACAAAAAATTTTAAAAAATTAAGATAGTACCTGTTGTTATACATGAAGCAATATAACGCTTGCAGTCTTGATGAGACCACGTGACACTCATCCTAAGTAGAAAAAGTATGTCTTCAAACACGAATTTCTTCACTTTTCTTCTAAACTCAACTAATTGGTATATATATGTTGTTAGGCAACATCTCAACAATATAACATATGTCATTTTTATATATATTATATTGTTGTGCATTCTTCCTAACTACTGTATATTTAAGGCTATATCTCCGAAACTTCTGAATATATTTTAATGTAATAAAGCTCAAATTGAAGAGCTGTACCCTCTTCATATTCTGACTGCAAGCAGCGCCCCCTACTGTAGAAGGAAAGTTATCTTGTGCATATCATGTTTGGTACTCTTTTATTCATTTTACACTATATAAACGATTTTATTCCATGATATGTCTCATTGCCTCATAACAATATGGCTGACCAATGACAACCGAGGAATAAGGACATGTACCGTTCAGAACTACATACAGCGCATTCGCTAATTGGCGCACTTTCTTCATTTTTTGAAAAACAAATAAAATTTTTATACTATGGGTTTGAATTTTGCATCACCCTGTATATGTTTTCCATACAACAACCAAATATACTACCTAAGAATTGCAAACATGATAAAATGGTAAGAAAATCTACACATTACAACAAAAAATTTTAAAAAATGAAGATAGTACCTGTTGTTATACATGAAGCAATATAACCCTTGCAGTCTTGATGAGACCACGTGAACTCATCCTAAGTAGAAAAAGTATGTCTTCAAACACGAATTTCTTCACTTTTCTTCTAAACTCAACTAATTGGTATATATATGTTGTTAGGCAACATCTCAACAATATAACATATGTCATTTTTATATATATTATATTGTTGTGCATTCTTCCTAACTACTGTATATTTAAGGCTATATCTCCGAAACTTCTGAATATATTTTAATGTAATAAAGCTCAAATTGAAGAGCTGTACCCTCTTCATATTCTGACTGCAAGCAGCGCCCCCTACTGTAGAAGGAAAGTTATCTTGTGCATATCATGTTTGGTACTCTTTTATTCATTTTACACTATATAAACGATTTTATTCCATGATATGTCTCATTGCCTCATAACAATATGGCTGACCAATGACAACCGAGGAATAAGGACATGTACCGTTCAGAACTACATACAGCGCATTCGCTAATTGGCGCACTTTCTTCATTTTTTGAAAAACAAATAAAATTTTTATACTATGGGTTTGAATTTTGCATCACCCTGTATATGTTTTCCATACAACAACCAAATATACTACCTAAGAATTGCAAACATGATAAAATGGTAAGAAAATCTACACATTACAACAAAAAATTTTAAAAAATGAAGATAGTACCTGTTGTTATACATGAAGCAATATAACCCTTGCAGTCTTGATGAGACCACGTGACACTCATCCTAAGTAGAAAAAGTATGTCTTCAAACACGAATTTCTTCACTTTTCTTCTAAACTCAACTAATTGGTATATATATGTTGTTAGGCAACATCTCAACAATATAACATATGTCATTTTTATATATATTATATTGTTGTGCATTCTTCCTAACTACTGTATATTTAAGGCTATATCTCCGAAACTTCTGAATATATTTTAATGTAATAAAGCTCAAATTGAAGAGCTGTACCCTCTTCATATTCTGACTGCAAGCAGCGCCCCCTACTGTAGAAGGAAAGTTATCTTGTGCATATCATGTTTGGTACTCTTTTATTCATTTTACACTATATAAACGATTTTATTCCATGATATGTCTCATTGCCTCATAACAATATGGCTGACCAATGACAACCGAGGAATAAGGACATGTACCGTTCAGAACTACATACAGCGCATTCGCTAATTGGCGCACTTTCTTCATTTTTTGAAAAACAAATAAAATTTTTATACTATGGGTTTGAATTTTGCATCACCCTGTATATGTTTTCCATACAACAACCAAATATACTACCTAAGAATTGCAAACATGATAAAATGGTATGAAAATCTACACATTACAACAAAAAATTTTAAAAAATGAAGATAGTACCTGTTGTTATACATGAAGCAATATAACCCTTGCAGTCTTGATGAGACCACGTGACACTCATCCTAAGTAGAAAAAGTATGTCTTCAAACACGAATTTCTTCACTTTTCTTCTAAACTCAACTAATTGGTATATATATGTTGTTAGGCAACATCTCAACAATATAACATATGTCATTTTTATATATATTATATTGTTGTGCATTCTTCCTAACTACTGTATATTTAAGGCTATATCTCCGAAACTTCTGAATATATTTTAATGTAATAAAGCTCAAATTGAAGAGCTGTACCCTCTTCATATTCTGACTGCAAGCAGCGCCCCCTACTGTAGAAGGAAAGTTATCTTGTGCATATCATGTTTGGTACTCTTTTATTCATTTTACACTATATAAACGATTTTATTCCATGATATGTCTCATTGCCTCATAACAATATGGCTGACCAATGACAACCGAGGAATAAGGACATGTACCGTTCAGAACTACATACAGCGCATTCGCTAATTGGCGCACTTTCTTCATTTTTTGAAAAACAAATAAAATTTTTATACTATGGGTTTGAATTTTGCATCACCCTGTATATGTTTTCCATACAACAACCAAATATACTACCTAAGAATTGCAAACATGATAAAATGGTAAGAAAATCTACACATTACAACAAAAAATTTTAAAAAATGAAGATAGTACCTGTTGTTATACATGAAGCAATATAACCCTTGCAGTCTTGATGAGACCACGTGACACTCATCCTAAGTAGAAAAAGTATGTCTTCAAACACGAATTTCTTCACTTTTCTTCTAAACTCAACTAATTGGTATATATATGTTGTTAGGCAACATCTCAACAATATAACATATGTCATTTTTATATATATTATATTGTTGTGCATTCTTCCTAACTACTGTATATTTAAGGCTATATCTCCGAAACTTCTGAATATATTTTAATGAAATAAAGCTCAAATTGAAAAGCTGTACCCTCTTCATATTCTGACTGCAAGCAGCGCCCCCTACTGTAGAAGGAAAGTTATCTTGTGCATATCATGTTTGGTACTCTTTTATTCATTTTACACTATATAAACGATTTTATTCCATGATATGTCTCATTGCCTCATAACAATATGGCTGACCAATGACAACCGAGGAATAAGGACATGTACCGTTCAGAACTACATACAGCGCATTCGCTAATTGGCGCACTTTCTTCATTTTTTGAAAAACAAATAAAATTTTTATACTATGGGTTTGAATTTTGCATCACCCTGTATATGTTTTCCATACAACAACCAAATATACTACCTAAGAATTGCAAACATGATAAAATGGTAAGAAAATCTACACATTACAACAAAAAATTTTAAAAAATGAAGATAGTACCTGTTGTTATACATGAAGCAATATAACCCTTGCAGTCTTGATGAGACCACGTGACACTCATCCTAAGTAGAAAAAGTATGTCTTCAAACATGAATTTCTTCACTTTTCTTCTAAACTCAACTAATTGGTATATATATGTTGTTAGGCAACATCTCAACAATATAACATATATCATTTTTATATATATTATATTGTTGTACATTCTTCCTAACTACTGTATATTTAAGGCTATATCTCCGAAACTTCTGAATATATTTTAATGTAATAAAGCTCAAATTGAAGAGCTGTACCCTCTTCATATTCTGACTGCAAGCAGCGCCCCCTACTGTAGAAGGAAAGTTATCTTGTGCATATCATGTTTGGTACTCTTTTATTCATTTTACACTATATAAACGATTTTATTCCATGATATGTCTCATTGCCTCATAACAATATGGCTGACCAATGACAACCGAGGAATAAGGACATGTACCGTTCAGAACTACATACAGCGCATTCGCTAATTGGCGCACTTTCTTCATTTTTTGAAAAACAAATAAAATTTTTATACTATGGGTTTGAATTTTGCATCACCCTGTATATGTTTTCCATACAACAACCAAATATACTACCTAAGAATTGCAAACATGATAAAATGGTATGAAAATCTACACATTACAACAAAAAATTTTAAAAAATGAAGATAGTACCTGTTGTTATACATGAAGCAATATAACCCTTGCAGTCTTGATGAGACCACGTGACACTCATCCTAAGTAGAAAAAGTATGTCTTCAAACACGAATTTCTTCACTTTTCTTCTAAACTCAACTAATTGGTATATATATGTTGTTAGGCAACATCTCAACAATATAACATATGTCATTTTTATATATATTATATTGTTGTGCATTCTTCCTAACTACTGTATATTTAAGGCTATATCTCCGAAACTTCTGAATATATTTTAATGTAATAAAGCTCAAATTGAAGAGCTGTACCCTCTTCATATTCTGACTGCAAGCAGCGCCCCCTACTGTAGAAGGAAAGTTATCTTGTGCATATCATGTTTGGTACTCTTTTATTCATTTTACACTATATAAACGATTTTATTCCATGATATGTCTCATTGCCTCATAACAATATGGCTGACCAATGACAACCGAGGAATAAGGACATGTACCGTTCAGAACTACATACAGCGCATTCGCTAATTGGCGCACTTTCTTCATTTTTTGAAAAACAAATAAAATTTTTATACTATGGGTTTGAATTTTGCATCACCCTGTATATGTTTTCCATACAACAACCAAATATACTACCTAAGAATTGCAAACATGATAAAATGGTAAGAAAATCTACACATTACAACAAAAAATTTTAAAAAATGAAGATAGTACCTGTTGTTATACATGAAGCAATATAACCCTTGCAGTCTTGATGAGACCACGTGACACTCATCCAAAGTAGAAAAAGTATGTCTTCAAACACGAATTTCTTCACTTTTCTTCTAAACTCAACTAATTGGTATATATATGTTGTTAGGCAACATCTCAACAATATAACATATGTAATTTTTATATATATTATATTGTTGTGCATTCTTCCTAACTACTGTATATTTAAGGCTATATCTCCGAAACTTCTGAATATATTTTAATGTAATAAAGCTCAAATTGAAGAGCAGTACCCTCTTCATATTCTGACTGCAAGCAGCGCCCCCTACTGTAGAAGGAAAGTTATCTTGTGCATATCATGTTTGGTACTCTTTTATTCATTTTACACTATATAAACGATTTTATTCCATGATATGTCTCATTGCCTCATAACAATATGGCTGACCAATGACAACCGAGGAATAAGGACATGTACCGTTCAGAACTACATACAGCGCATTCGCTAATTGGCGCACTTTCTTCATTTTTTGAAAAACAAATAAAATTTTTATACTATGGGTTTGAATTTTGCATCACCCTGTATATGTTTTCCATACAACAACCAAATATACTACCTAAGAATTGCAAACATGATAAAATGGTAAGAAAATCTACACATTACAACAAAAAATTTTAAAAAATTAAGATAGTACCTGTTGTTATACATGAAGCAATATAACGCTTGCAGTCTTGATGAGACCACGTGACACTCATCCTAAGTAGAAAAAGTATGTCTTCAAACACGAATTTCTTCACTTTTCTTCTAAACTCAACTAATTGGTATATATATGTTGTTAGGCAACATCTCAACAATATAACATATGTCATTTTTATATATATTATATTGTTGTGCATTCTTCCTAACTACTGTATATTTAAGGCTATATCTCCGAAACTTCTGAATATATTTTAATGTAATAAAGCTCAAATTAAAGAGCTGTACCCTCTTCATATTCTGACTGCAAGCAGCGCCCCCTACTGTAGAAGGAAAGTTATCTTGTGCATATCATGTTTGGTACTCTTTTATTCATTTTACACTATATAAACGATTTTATTCCATGATATGTCTCATTGCCTCATAACAATATGGCTGACCAATGACAACCGAGGAATAAGGACATGTACCGTTCAGAACTACATACAGCGCATTCGCTAATTGGCGCACTTTCTTCATTTTTTGAAAAACAAATAAAATTTTTATACTATGGGTTTGAATTTTGCATCACCCTGTATATGTTTTCCATACAACAACCAAATATACTACCTAAGAATTGCAAACATGATAAAATGGTAAGAAAATCTACACATTACAACAAAAAATTTTAAAAAATGAAGATAGTACCTGTTGTTATACATGAAGCAATATAACCCTTGCAGTCTTGATGAGACCACGTGAACTCATCCTAAGTAGAAAAAGTATGTCTTCAAACACGAATTTCTTCACTTTTCTTCTAAACTCAACTAATTGGTATATATATGTTGTTAGGCAACATCTCAACAATATAACATATGTCATTTTTATATATATTATATTGTTGTGCATTCTTCCTAACTACTGTATATTTAAGGCTATATCTCCGAAACTTCTGAATATATTTTAATGTAATAAAGCTCAAATTGAAGAGCTGTACCCTCTTCATATTCTGACTGCAAGCAGCGCCCCCTACTGTAGAAGGAAAGTTATCTTGTGCATATCATGTTTGGTACTCTTTTATTCATTTTACACTATATAAACGATTTTATTCCATGATATGTCTCATTGCCTCATAACAATATGGCTGACCAATGACAACCGAGGAATAAGGACATGTACCGTTCAGAACTACATACAGCGCATTCGCTAATTGGCGCACTTTCTTCATTTTTTGAAAAACAAATAAAATTTTTATACTATGGGTTTGAATTTTGCATCACCCTGTATATGTTTTCCATACAACAACCAAATATACTACCTAAGAATTGCAAACATGATAAAATGGTAAGAAAATCTACACATTACAACAAAAAATTTTAAAAAATGAAGATAGTACCTGTTGTTATACATGAAGCAATATAACCCTTGCAGTCTTGATGAGACCACGTGACACTCATCCTAAGTAGAAAAAGTATGTCTTCAAACACGAATTTCTTCACTTTTCTTCTAAACTCAACTAATTGGTATATATATGTTGTTAGGCAACATCTCAACAATATAACATATGTCATTTTTATATATATTATATTGTTGTGCATTCTTCCTAACTACTGTATATTTAAGGCTATATCTCCGAAACTTCTGAATATATTTTAATGTAATAAAGCTCAAATTGAAGAGCAGTACCCTCTTCATATTCTGACTGCAAGCAGCGCCCCCTACTGTAGAAGGAAAGTTATCTTGTGCATATCATGTTTGGTACTCTTTTATTCATTTTACACTATATAAACGATTTTATTCCATGATATGTCTCATTGCCTCATAACAATATGGCTGACCAATGACAACCGAGGAATAAGGACATGTACCGTTCAGAACTACATACAGCGCATTCGCTAATTGGCGCACTTTCTTCATTTTTTGAAAAACAAATAAAATTTTTATACTATGGGTTTGAATTTTGCATCACCCTGTATATGTTTTCCATACAACAACCAAATATACTACCTAAGAATTGCAAACATGATAAAATGGTAAGAAAATCTACACATTACAACAAAAAATTTTAAAAAATGAAGATAGTACCTGTTGTTATACATGAAGCAATATAACCCTTGCAGTCTTGATGAGACCACGTGACACTCATCCTAAGTAGAAAAAGTATGTCTTCAAACACGAATTTCTTCACTTTTCTTCTAAACTCAACTAATTGGTATATATATGTTGTTAGGCAACATCTCAACAATATAACATATGTCATTTTTATATATATTATATTGTTGTGCATTCTTCCTAACTACTGTATATTTAAGGCTATATCTCCGAAACTTCTGAATATATTTTAATGTAATAAAGCTCAAATTGAAGAGCTGTACCCTCTTCATATTCTGACTGCAAGCAGCGCCCCCTACTGTAGAAGGAAAGTTATCTTGTGCATATCATGTTTGGTACTCTTTTATTCATTTTACACTATATAAACGATTTTATTCCATGATATGTCTCATTGCCTCATAACAATATGGCTGACCAATGACAACCGAGGAATAAGGACATGTACCGTTCAGAACTACATACAGCGCATTCGCTAATTGGCGCACTTTCTTCATTTTTTGAAAAACAAATAAAATTTTTATACTATGGGTTTGAATTTTGCATCACCCTGTATATGTTTTCCATACAACAACCAAATATACTACCTAAGAATTGCAAACATGATAAAATGGTATGAAAATCTACACATTACAACAAAAAATTTTAAAAAATGAAGATAGTACCTGTTGTTATACATGAAGCAATATAACCCTTGCAGTCTTGATGAGACCACGTGACACTCATCCTAAGTAGAAAAAGTATGTCTTCAAACACGAATTTCTTCACTTTTCTTCTAAACTCAACTAATTGGTATATATATGTTGTTAGGCAACATCTCAACAATATAACATATGTCATTTTTATATATATTATATTGTTGTGCATTCTTCCTAACTACTGTATATTTAAGGCTATATCTCCGAAACTTCTGAATATATTTTAATGTAATAAAGCTCAAATTGAAGAGCTGTACCCTCTTCATATTCTGACTGCAAGCAGCGCCCCCTACTGTAGAAGGAAAGTTATCTTGTGCATATCATGTTTGGTACTCTTTTATTCATTTTACACTATATAAACGATTTTATTCCATGATATGTCTCATTGCCTCATAACAATATGGCTGACCAATGACAACCGAGGAATAAGGACATGTACCGTTCAGAACTACATACAGCGCATTCGCTAATTGGCGCACTTTCTTCATTTTTTGAAAAACAAATACAATTTTTATACTATGGGTTTGAATTTTGCATCACCCTGTATATGTTTTCCATACAACAACCAAATATACTACCTAAGAATTGCAAACATGATAAAATGGTAAGAAAATCTACACATTACAACAAAAAATTTTAAAAAATGAAGATAGTACCTGTTGTTATACATGAAGCAATATAACCCTTGCAGTCTTGATGAGACCACGTGACACTCATCCTAAGTAGAAAAAGTATGTCTTCAAACACGAATTTCTTCACTTTTCTTCTAAACTCAACTAATTGGTATATATATGTTGTTAGGCAACATCTCAACAATATAACATATGTCATTTTTATATATATTATATTGTTGTGCATTCTTCCTAACTACTGTATATTTAAGGCTATATCTCCGAAACTTCTGAATATATTTTAATGAAATAAAGCTCAAATTGAAAAGCTGTACCCTCTTCATATTCTGACTGCAAGCAGCGCCCCCTACTGTAGAAGGAAAGTTATCTTGTGCATATCATGTTTGGTACTCTTTTATTCATTTTACACTATATAAACGATTTTATTCCATGATATGTCTCATTGCCTCATAACAATATGGCTGACCAATGACAACCGAGGAATAAGGACATGTACCGTTCAGAACTACATACAGCGCATTCGCTAATTGGCGCACTTTCTTCATTTTTTGAAAAACAAATAAAATTTTTATACTATGGGTTTGAATTTTGCATCACCCTGTATATGTTTTCCATACAACAACCAAATATACTACCTAAGAATTGCAAACATGATAAAATGGTAAGAAAATCTACACATTACAACAAAAAATTTTAAAAAATGAAGATAGTACCTGTTGTTATACATGAAGCAATATAACCCTTGCAGTCTTGATGAGACCACGTGACACTCATCCTAAGTAGAAAAAGTATGTCTTCAAACATGAATTTCTTCACTTTTCTTCTAAACTCAACTAATTGGTATATATATGTTGTTAGGCAACATCTCAACAATATAACATATATCATTTTTATATATATTATATTGTTGTGCATTCTTCCTAACTACTGTATATTTAAGGCTATATCTCCGAAACTTCTGAATATATTTTAATGTAATAAAGCTCAAATTGAAGAGCTGTACCCTCTTCATATTCTGACTGCAAGCAGCGCCCCCTACTGTAGAAGGAAAGTTATCTTGTGCATATCATGTTTGGTACTCTTTTATTCATTTTACACTATATAAACGATTTTATTCCATGATATGTCTCATTGCCTCATAACAATATGGCTGACCAATGACAACCGAGGAATAAGGACATGTACCGTTCAGAACTACATACAGCGCATTCGCTAATTGGCGCACTTTCTTCATTTTTTGAAAAACAAATAAAATTTTTATACTATGGGTTTGAATTTTGCATCACCGTATATGTTTTCCACACAACAACCAAATATACTACCTAAGAATTGCAAAACATGATAAAATGGTAAGAAAATCTACACTTACAACAAAAAATTTTAAAAATGAAGATAGTACCTGTTGTTATACATGAAGCAATATAACCCTTGCAGTCTTGATGAGACCACGTGACACTCATCCTAAGTAGAAAAGTATGTCTTCAACATGAATTTCTTCACTTTTCTTCTAAAATCAACTAATTGGTATATATATGTTGTTAGGCAACATCTCAACAATATAACATATGTCATTTTTATATATATTATATTGTTTGTGCATTCTTCCTAACTACTGTATATTTAGGCTATATCTCCGAAACTTCTGAATATATTTTAATGTAATAAAGCTCAAATTGAAGAGCAGTACCCTCTTCATATTCTGACTGCAAGCAGCGCCCCCTACTGTAGAAGGAAAGTTATCTTGTGCATATCATGTTTGGTACTCTTTTATTCATTTTACACTATATAAACGATTTTATTCCATGATATGTCTCATTGCTCATAACAATATGGCTGACCAATGACAACCGAGGAATAAGAGACATGTACCGTTCAGAACTACATACAGCGCATTCGCTAATTGGCGCACTTTCTTCATTTTTTGAAAAACAAATAAAATTTTTATACTATGGGTTTGAATTTTGCATCACCCTGTATATGTTTTCCATACAACAACCAAATATACTACCTAAGAATGCAAACATGATAAAATGGTAAGAAAATCTACACATTACAACAAAAAATTTTAAAAAATGAAGATAGTACCTGTTGTTATACATGAAGCAATATAAACCTTGCAGTCTTGATGAGACCACGTGACACTCATCCTAAGTAGAAAAAGTATGTCTTCAAACACGAATTTCTTCACTTTTCTTCTAAACTCAACTAATTGGTATATATATGTTGTTAGGCAACATCTCAACAATATAACATATGTCATTTTTATATATATTATATTGTTGTGCATTCTTCCTAACTACTGTATATTTAAGGCTATATCTCCGAACTTCTGAATATATTTTAATGTAATAAAGCTCAAATTGAAGAGCTGTACCCTCTTCATATTCTGACTGCAAGCAGCGCCCCCTACTGTAGAAGGAAAGTTATCTTGTGCATATCATGTTTGGTACTCTTTTATTCATTTTACACTATATAAACGATTTTATTCCATGATATGTCTCATTGCCTCATAACAATATGGCTGACCAATGACAACCGAGGAATAAGGACATTGTACCGTTCAGAACTACATACAGCGCATTCTGCTAATTGGCGCACTTTCTTCATTTTTTGAAAAACAAATAAAATTTTATACTATGGGTTTGAATTTTGCATCACCCTGTATATGTTTTCCATACAACAACCAAATAACTACCTAAGAATTGCAAACATGATAAAATGGTAAGAAAATCTACACATTACAACAAAAAATTTTAAAAAATGAAGATAGTACCTGTTGTTATACATGAAGCAATATAACCCTTGCAGTCTTGATGAGACCACGTGACACTCATCCTAAGTAGAAAAAGTATGTCTTCAAACACGAATTTCTTCACTTTTCTTCTAAACTCAACTAATTGGTATATATATGTTGTTAGGCAACATCTCAACAATATAACATATGTCATTTTTATATATATTATATTGTTGTGCATTCTTCCTAACTACTGTATATTTAAGGCTATATCTCCGAAACTTCTGAATATATTTTAATGTAATAAAGCTCAAATTGAAGAGCAGTACCCTCTTCATATTCTGACTGCAAGCAGCGCCCCCTACTGTAGAAGGAAAGTTATCTTGTGCATATCATGTTTGGTACTCTTTTATTCATTTTACACTATATAAACGATTTTATTCCATGATATGTCTCATTGCCTCATAACAATATGGCTGACCAATGACAACCGAGGAATAAGGACATGTACCGTTCAGAACTACATACAGCGCATTCGCTAATTGGCGCACTTTCTTCATTTTTTGAAAAACAAATAAAATTTTTATACTATGGGTTTGAATTTTGCATCACCCTGTATATGTTTTCCATACAACAACCAAATATACTACCTAAGAATTGCAAACATGATAAAATGGTAAGAAAATCTACACATTACAACAAAAAATTTTAAAAAATGAAGATAGTACCTGTTGTTATACATGAAGCAATATAACCCTTGCAGTCTTGATGAGACCACGTGACACTCATCCTAAGTAGAAAAAGTATGTCTTCAAACACGAATTTCTTCACTTTTCTTCTAAACTCAACTAATTGGTATATATATGTTGTTAGGCAACATCTCAACAATATAACATATGTCATTTTTATATATATTATATTGTTGTGCATTCTTCCTAACTACTGTATATTTAAGGCTATATCTCCGAAACTTCTGAATATATTTTAATGTAATAAAGCTCAAATTGAAGAGCTGTACCCTCTTCATATTCTGACTGCAAGCAGCGCCCCCTACTGTAGAAGGAAAGTTATCTTGTGCATAACATGTTTGGTACTCTTTTATTCATTTTACACTATACAAACGATTTTATTCCATGATATGTCTCATTGCCTCATAACAATATGGCTGACCAATGACAACCGAGGAATAAGGACATGTACCGTTCAGAACTACATACAGCGCATTCGCTAATTGGCGCACTTTCTTCATTTTTTGAAAAACAAATAAAATTTTTATACTATGGGTTTGAATTTTGCATCACCCTGTATATGTTTTCCATACAACAACCAAATATACTACCTAAGAATTGCAAACATGATAAAATGGTAAGAAAATCTACACATTACAACAAAAAATTTTAAAAAATGAAGATAGTACCTGTTGTTATACATGAAGCAATATAACCCTTGCAGTCTTGATGAGACCACGTGACACTCATCCTAAGTAGAAAAAGTATGTCTTCAAACACGAATTTCTTCACTTTTCTTCTAAACTCAACTAATTGGTATATATATGTTGTTAGGCAACATCTCAACAATATAACATATGTCATTTCTATATATATTATATTGTTGTGCATTCTTCCTAACTACTGTATATTTAAGGCTATATCTCCGAAACTTCTGAATATATTTTAATGTAATAAAGCTCAAATTGAAGAGCTGTACCCTCTTCATATTCTGACTGCAAGCAGCGCCCCCTACTGTAGAAGGAAAGTTATCTTGTGCATATCATGTTTGGTACTCTTTTATTCATTTTACACTATATAAACGATTTTATTCCATGATATGTCTCATTGCCTCATAACAATATGGCTGACCAATGACAACCGAGGAATAAGGACATGTACCGTTCAGAACTACATACAGCACATTCGCTAATTGGCGCACTTTCTTCATTTTTTGAAAAACAAATAAAATTTTTATACTATGGGTTTGAATTTTGCATCACCCTGTATATGTTTTCCATACAACAACCAAATATACTACCTAAGAATTGCAAACATGATAAAATGGTAAGAAAATCTACACATTACAACAAAAAATTTTAAAAAATGAAGATAGTACCTGTTGTTATACATGAAGCAATATAACCCTTGCAGTCTTGATGAGACCACGTGACACTCATCCTAAGTAGAAAAAGTATGTCTTCAAACACGAATTTCTTCACTTTTCTTCTAAACTCAACTAATTGGTATATATATGTTGTTAGGCAACATCTCAACAATATAACATATGTCATTTTTTATATATTATATTGTTGTGCATTCTTCCTAACTACTGTATATTTAAGGCTATATCTCCGAAACTTCTGAATATATTTTAATGAAATAAAGCTCAAATTGAAGAGCTGTACCCTCTTCATATTCTGACTGCAAGCAGCGCCCCCTACTGTAGAAGGAAAGTTATCTTGTGCATATCATGTTTGGTACTGTTTTATTCATTTTACACTATATAAACGATTTTATTCCATGATATGTCTCATTGCCTCATAACAATATGGCTGACCAATGACAACCGAGGAATAACGACATGTACCGTTCAGAACTACATACAGCGCATTCGCTAATTGGCGCACTTTCTTCATTTTTTGAAAAACAAATAAAATTTTTATACTATGGGTTTGAATTTTGCATCACCCTGTATATGTTTTCCATACAACAACCAAATATACTACCTAAGAATTGCAAACATGATAAAATGGTAAGAAAATCTACACATTACAACAAAAAATTTTAAAAAATGAAGATAGTACCTGTTGTTATACATGAAGCAATATAACCCTTGCAGTCTTGATGAGACCACGTGACACTCATCCTAAGTAGAAAAAGTATGTCTTCAAACACGAATTTCTTCACTTTTCTTCTAAACTCAACTAATTGGTATATATATGTTGTTAGGCAACATCTCAACAATATAACATATGTCATTTTTATATATATTATATTGTTGTGCATTCTTCCTAACTACTGTATATTTAAGGCTATATCTCCGAAACTTCTGAATATATTTTAATGAAATAAAGCTCAAATTGAAAAGCTGTACCCTCTTCATATTCTGACTGCAAGCAGCGCCCCCTACTGTAGAAGGAAAGTTATCTTGTGCATATCATGTTTGGTACTCTTTTATTCATTTTACACTATATAAACGATTTTATTCCATGATATGTCTCATTGCCTCATAACAATATGGCTGACCAATGACAACCGAGGAATAAGGACATGTACCGTTCAGAACTACATACAGCGCATTCGCTAATTGGCGCACTTTCTTCATTTTTTGAAAAACAAATAAAATTTTTATACTATGGGTTTGAATTTTGCATCACCCTGTATATGTTTTCCATACAACAACCAAATATACTACCTAAGAATTGCAAACATGATAAAATGGTAAGAAAATCTACACATTACAACAAAAAATTTTAAAAAATGAAGATAGTACCTGTTGTTATACATGAAGCAATATAACCCTTGCAGTCTTGATGAGACCACGTGACACTCATCCTAAGTAGAAAAAGTATGTCTTCAAACATGAATTTCTTCACTTTTCTTCTAAAATCAACTAATTGGTATATATATGTTGTTAGGCAACATCTCAACAATATAACATATGTCATTTTTATATATATTATATTGTTGTGCATTCTACCTAACTACTGTATATTTAAGGCTATATCTCCGAAACTTCTGAATATATTTTAATGTAATAAAGCTCAAATTGAAGAGCTGTACCCTCTTCATATTCTGACTGCAAGCAGCGCCCCCTACTGTAGAAGGAAAGTTATCTTGTGCATATCATGTTTGGTACTCTTTTATTCATTTTACACTATATAAACGATTTTATTCCATGATATGTCTCATTGCCTCATAACAATATGGCTGACCAATGACAACCGAGGAATAAGGACATGTACCGTTCAGAACTACATACAGCGCATTCGCTAATTGGCGCACTTTCTTCATTTTTTGAAAAACAAATAAAATTTTTATACTATGGGTTTGAATTTTGCATCACCCTGTATATGTTTTCCATACAACAACCAAATATACTACCTAAGAATTGCAAACATGATAAAATGGTAAGAAAATCTACACATTACAACAAAAAATTTTAAAAAATGAAGATAGTACCTGTTGTTATACATGAAGCAATATAACCCTTGCAGTCTTGATGAGACCACGTGACACTCATCCTAAGTAGAAAAAGTATGTCTTCAAACACGAATTTCTTCACTTTTCTTCTAAACTCAACTAATTGGTATATATATGTTGTTAGGCAACATCTCAACAATATAACATATGTCATTTTTATATATATTATATTGTTGTGCATTCTTCCTAACTACTGTATATTTAAGGCTATATCTCCGAAACTTCTGAATATATTTTAATGTAATAAAGCTCAAATTGAAGAGCTGTACCCTCTTCATATTCTGACTGCAAGCAGCGCCCCCTACTGTAGAAGGAAAGTTATCTTGTGCATATCATGTTTGGTACTCTTTTATTCATTTTACACTATATAAACGATTTTATTCCATGATATGTCTCATTGCCTCATAACAATATGGCTGACCAATGACAACCGAGGAATAAGGACATGTACCGTTCAGAACTACATACAGCGCATTCGCTAATTGGCGCACTTTCTTCATTTTTTGAAAAACAAATAAAATTTTTATACTATGGGTTTGAATTTTGCATCACCCTGTATATGTTTTCCATACAACAACCAAATATACTACCTAAGAATTGCAAACATGATAAAATGGTATGAAAATCTACACATTACAACAAAAAATTTTAAAAAATGAAGATAGTACCTGTTGTTATACATGAAGCAATATAACCCTTGCAGTCTTGATGAGACCACGTGACACTCATCCTAAGTAGAAAAAGTATGTCTTCAAACACGAATTTCTTCACTTTTCTTCTAAACTCAACTAATTGGTATATATATGTTGTTAGGCAACATCTCAACAATATAACATATGTCATTTTTATATATATTATATTGTTGTGCATTCTTCCTAACTACTGTATATTTAAGGCTATATCTCCGAAACTTCTGAATATATTTTAATGTAATAAAGCTCAAATTGAAGAGCTGTACCCTCTTCATATTCTGACTGCAAGCAGCGCCCCCTACTGTAGAAGGAAAGTTATCTTGTGCATATCATGTTTGGTACTCTTTTATTCATTTTACACTATATAAACGATTTTATTCCATGATATGTCTCATTGCCTCATAACAATATGGCTGACCAATGACAACCGAGGAATAAGGACATGTACCGTTCAGAACTACATACAGCGCATTCGCTAATTGGCGCACTTTCTTCATTTTTTGAAAAACAAATAAAATTTTTATACTATGGGTTTGAATTTTGCATCACCCTGTATATGTTTTCCATACAACAACCAAATATACTACCTAAGAATTGCAAACATGATAAAATGGTAAGAAAATCTACACATTACAACAAAAAATTTTAAAAAATGAAGATAGTACCTGTTGTTATACATGAAGCAATATAACCCTTGCAGTCTTGATGAGACCACGTGACACTCATCCTAAGTAGAAAAAGTATGTCTTCAAACACGAATTTCTTCACTTTTCTTCTAAACTCAACTAATTGGTATATATATGTTGTTAGGCAACATCTCAACAATATAACATATGTCATTTTTATATATATTATATTGTTGTGCATTCTTCCTAACTACTGTATATTTAAGGCTATATCTCCGAAACTTCTGAATATATTTTAATGTAATAAAGCTCAAATTGAAGAGCTGTACCCTCTTCATATTCTGACTGCAAGCAGCGCCCCCTACTGTAGAAGGAAAGTTATCTTGTGCATATCATGTTTGGTACTCTTTTATTCATTTTACACTATATAAACGATTTTATTCCATGATATGTCTCATTGCCTCATAACAATATGGCTGACCAATGACAACCGAGGAATAAGGACATGTACCGTTCAGAACTACATACAGCGCATTCGCTAATTGGCGCACTTTCTTCATTTTTTGAAAAACAAATAAAATTTTTATACTATGGGTTTGAATTTTGCATCACCCTGTATATGTTTTCCATACAACAACCAAATATACTACCTAAGAATTGCAAACATGATAAAATGGTATGAAAATCTACACATTACAACAAAAAATTTTAAAAAATGAAGATAGTACCTGTTGTTATACATGAAGCAATATAACCCTTGCAGTCTTGATGAGACCACGTGACACTCATCCTAAGTAGAAAAAGTATGTCTTCAAACACGAATTTCTTCACTTTTCTTCTAAACTCAACTAATTGGTATATATATGTTGTTAGGCAACATCTCAACAATATAACATATGTCATTTTTATATATATTATATTGTTGTGCATTCTTCCTAACTACTGTATATTTAAGGCTATATCTCCGAAACTTCTGAATATATTTTAATGTAATAAAGCTCAAATTGAAGAGCTGTACCCTCTTCATATTCTGACTGCAAGCAGCGCCCCCTACTGTAGAAGGAAAGTTATCTTGTGCATATCATGTTTGGTACTCTTTTATTCATTTTACACTATATAAACGATTTTATTCCATGATATGTCTCATTGCCTCATAACAATATGGCTGACCAATGACAACCGAGGAATAAGGACATGTACCGTTCAGAACTACATACAGCACATTCGCTAATTGGCGCACTTTCTTCATTTTTTGAAAAACAAATAAAATTTTTATACTATGGGTTTGAATTTTGCATCACCCTGTATATGTTTTCCATACAACAACCAAATATACTACCTAAGAATTGCAAACATGATAAAATGGTAAGAAAATCTACACATTACAACAAAAAATTTTAAAAAATGAAGATAGTACCTGTTGTTATACATGAAGCAATATAACCCTTGCAGTCTTGATGAGACCACGTGACACTCATCCTAAGTAGAAAAAGTATGTCTTCAAACACGAATTTCTTCACTTTTCTTCTAAACTCAACTAATTGGTATATATATGTTGTTAGGCAACATCTCAACAATATAACATATGTCATTTTTTATATATTATATTGTTGTGCATTCTTCCTAACTACTGTATATTTAAGGCTATATCTCCGAAACTTCTGAATATATTTTAATGAAATAAAGCTCAAATTGAAGAGCTGTACCCTCTTCATATTCTGACTGCAAGCAGCGCCCCCTACTGTAGAAGGAAAGTTATCTTGTGCATATCATGTTTGGTACTGTTTTATTCATTTTACACTATATAAACGATTTTATTCCATGATATGTCTCATTGCCTCATAACAATATGGCTGACCAATGACAACCGAGGAATAACGACATGTACCGTTCAGAACTACATACAGCGCATTCGCTAATTGGCGCACTTTCTTCATTTTTTGAAAAACAAATAAAATTTTTATACTATGGGTTTGAATTTTGCATCACCCTGTATATGTTTTCCATACAACAACCAAATATACTACCTAAGAATTGCAAACATGATAAAATGGTAAGAAAATCTACACATTACAACAAAAAATTTTAAAAAATGAAGATAGTACCTGTTGTTATACATGAAGCAATATAACCCTTGCAGTCTTGATGAGACCACGTGACACTCATCCTAAGTAGAAAAAGTATGTCTTCAAACACGAATTTCTTCACTTTTCTTCTAAACTCAACTAATTGGTATATATATGTTGTTAGGCAACATCTCAACAATATAACATATGTCATTTTTATATATATTATATTGTTGTGCATTCTTCCTAACTACTGTATATTTAAGGCTATATCTCCGAAACTTCTGAATATATTTTAATGAAATAAAGCTCAAATTGAAAAGCTGTACCCTCTTCATATTCTGACTGCAAGCAGCGCCCCCTACTGTAGAAGGAAAGTTATCTTGTGCATATCATGTTTGGTACTCTTTTATTCATTTTACACTATATAAACGATTTTATTCCATGATATGTCTCATTGCCTCATAACAATATGGCTGACCAATGACAACCGAGGAATAAGGACATGTACCGTTCAGAACTACATACAGCGCATTCGCTAATTGGCGCACTTTCTTCATTTTTTGAAAAACAAATAAAATTTTTATACTATGGGTTTGAATTTTGCATCACCCTGTATATGTTTTCCATACAACAACCAAATATACTACCTAAGAATTGCAAACATGATAAAATGGTAAGAAAATCTACACATTACAACAAAAAATTTTAAAAAATGAAGATAGTACCTGTTGTTATACATGAAGCAATATAACCCTTGCAGTCTTGATGAGACCACGTGACACTCATCCTAAGTAGAAAAAGTATGTCTTCAAACATGAATTTCTTCACTTTTCTTCTAAAATCAACTAATTGGTATATATATGTTGTTAGGCAACATCTCAACAATATAACATATGTCATTTTTATATATATTATATTGTTGTGCATTCTACCTAACTACTGTATATTTAAGGCTATATCTCCGAAACTTCTGAATATATTTTAATGTAATAAAGCTCAAATTGAAGAGCTGTACCCTCTTCATATTCTGACTGCAAGCAGCGCCCCCTACTGTAGAAGGAAAGTTATCTTGTGCATATCATGTTTGGTACTCTTTTATTCATTTTACACTATATAAACGATTTTATTCCATGATATGTCTCATTGCCTCATAACAATATGGCTGACCAATGACAACCGAGGAATAAGGACATGTACCGTTCAGAACTACATACAGCGCATTCGCTAATTGGCGCACTTTCTTCATTTTTTGAAAAACAAATAAAATTTTTATACTATGGGTTTGAATTTTGCATCACCCTGTATATGTTTTCCATACAACAACCAAATATACTACCTAAGAATTGCAAACATGATAAAATGGTAAGAAAATCTACACATTACAACAAAAAATTTTAAAAAATGAAGATAGTACCTGTTGTTATACATGAAGCAATATAACCCTTGCAGTCTTGATGAGACCACGTGACACTCATCCTAAGTAGAAAAAGTATGTCTTCAAACACGAATTTCTTCACTTTTCTTCTAAACTCAACTAATTGGTATATATATGTTGTTAGGCAACATCTCAACAATATAACATATGTCATTTTTATATATATTATATTGTTGTGCATTCTTCCTAACTACTGTATATTTAAGGCTATATCTCCGAAACTTCTGAATATATTTTAATGTAATAAAGCTCAAATTGAAGAGCTGTACCCTCTTCATATTCTGACTGCAAGCAGCGCCCCCTACTGTAGAAGGAAAGTTATCTTGTGCATATCATGTTTGGTACTCTTTTATTCATTTTACACTATATAAACGATTTTATTCCATGATATGTCTCATTGCCTCATAACAATATGGCTGACCAATGACAACCGAGGAATAAGGACATGTACCGTTCAGAACTACATACAGCGCATTCGCTAATTGGCGCACTTTCTTCATTTTTTGAAAAACAAATAAAATTTTTATACTATGGGTTTGAATTTTGCATCACCCTGTATATGTTTTCCATACAACAACCAAATATACTACCTAAGAATTGCAAACATGATAAAATGGTATGAAAATCTACACATTACAACAAAAAATTTTAAAAAATGAAGATAGTACCTGTTGTTATACATGAAGCAATATAACCCTTGCAGTCTTGATGAGACCACGTGACACTCATCCTAAGTAGAAAAAGTATGTCTTCAAACACGAATTTCTTCACTTTTCTTCTAAACTCAACTAATTGGTATATATATGTTGTTAGGCAACATCTCAACAATATAACATATGTCATTTTTATATATATTATATTGTTGTGCATTCTTCCTAACTACTGTATATTTAAGGCTATATCTCCGAAACTTCTGAATATATTTTAATGTAATAAAGCTCAAATTGAAGAGCTGTACCCTCTTCATATTCTGACTGCAAGCAGCGCCCCCTACTGTAGAAGGAAAGTTATCTTGTGCATATCATGTTTGGTACTCTTTTATTCATTTTACACTATATAAACGATTTTATTCCATGATATGTCTCATTGCCTCATAACAATATGGCTGACCAATGACAACCGAGGAATAAGGACATGTACCGTTCAGAACTACATACAGCGCATTCGCTAATTGGCGCACTTTCTTCATTTTTTGAAAAACAAATAAAATTTTTATACTATGGGTTTGAATTTTGCATCACCCTGTATATGTTTTCCATACAACAACCAAATATACTACCTAAGAATTGCAAACATGATAAAATGGTAAGAAAATCTACACATTACAACAAAAAATTTTAAAAAATGAAGATAGTACCTGTTGTTATACATGAAGCAATATAACCCTTGCAGTCTTGATGAGACCACGTGACACTCATCCTAAGTAGAAAAAGTATGTCTTCAAACACGAATTTCTTCACTTTTCTTCTAAACTCAACTAATTGGTATATATATGTTGTTAGGCAACATCTCAACAATATAACATATGTCATTTTTATATATATTATATTGTTGTGCATTCTTCCTAACTACTGTATATTTAAGGCTATATCTCCGAAACTTCTGAATATATTTTAATGTAATAAAGCTCAAATTGAAGAGCTGTACCCTCTTCATATTCTGACTGCAAGCAGCGCCCCCTACTGTAGAAGGAAAGTTATCTTGTGCATATCATGTTTGGTACTCTTTTATTCATTTTACACTATATAAACGATTTTATTCCATGATATGTCTCATTGCCTCATAACAATATGGCTGACCAATGACAACCGAGGAATAAGGACATGTACCGTTCAGAACTACATACAGCGCATTCGCTAATTGGCGCACTTTCTTCATTTTTTGAAAAACAAATAAAATTTTTATACTATGGGTTTGAATTTTGCATCACCCTGTATATGTTTTCCATACAACAACCAAATATACTACCTAAGAATTGCAAACATGATAAAATGGTATGAAAATCTACACATTACAACAAAAAATTTTAAAAAATGAAGATAGTACCTGTTGTTATACATGAAGCAATATAACCCTTGCAGTCTTGATGAGACCACGTGACACTCATCCTAAGTAGAAAAAGTATGTCTTCAAACACGAATTTCTTCACTTTTCTTCTAAACTCAACTAATTGGTATATATATGTTGTTAGGCAACATCTCAACAATATAACATATGTCATTTTTATATATATTATATTGTTGTGCATTCTTCCTAACTACTGTATATTTAAGGCTATATCTCCGAAACTTCTGAATATATTTTAATGTAATAAAGCTCAAATTGAAGAGCTGTACCCTCTTCATATTCTGACTGCAAGCAGCGCCCCCTACTGTAGAAGGAAAGTTATCTTGTGCATATCATGTTTGGTACTCTTTTATTCATTTTACACTATATAAACGATTTTATTCCATGATATGTCTCATTGCCTCATAACAATATGGCTGACCAATGACAACCGAGGAATAAGGACATGTACCGTTCAGAACTACATACAGCGCATTCGCTAATTGGCGCACTTTCTTCATTTTTTGAAAAACAAATAAAATTTTTATACTATGGGTTTGAATTTTGCATCACCCTGTATATGTTTTCCATACAACAACCAAATATACTACCTAAGAATTGCAAACATGATAAAATGGTAAGAAAATCTACACATTACAACAAAAAATTTTAAAAAATGAAGATAGTACCTGTTGTTATACATGAAGCAATATAACCCTTGCAGTCTTGATGAGACCACGTGACACTCATCCTAAGTAGAAAAAGTATGTCTTCAAACACGAATTTCTTCACTTTTCTTCTAAACTCAACTAATTGGTATATATATGTTGTTAGGCAACATCTCAACAATATAACATATGTCATTTTTATATATATTATATTGTTGTGCATTCTTCCTAACTACTGTATATTTAAGGCTATATCTCCGAAACTTCTGAATACATTTTAATGAAATAAAGCTCAAATTGAAAAGCTGTACCCTCTTCATATTCTGACTGCAAGCAGCGCCCCCTACTGTAGAAGGAAAGTTATCTTGTGCATATCATGTTTGGTACTCTTTTATTCATTTTACACTATATAAACGATTTTATTCCATGATATGTCTCATTGCCTCATAACAATATGGCTGACCAATGACAACCGAGGAATAAGGACATGTACCGTTCAGAACTACATACAGCGCATTCGCTAATTGGCGCACTTTCTTCATTTTTTGAAAAACAAATAAAATTTTTATACTATGGGTTTGAATTTTGCATCACCCTGTATATGTTTTCCATACAACAACCAAATATACTACCTAAGAATTGCAAACATGATAAAATGGTAAGAAAATCTACACATTACAACAAAAAATTTTAAAAAATGAAGATAGTACCTGTTGTTATACATGAAGCAATATAACCCTTGCAGTCTTGATGAGACCACGTGACACTCATCCTAAGTAGAAAAAGTATGTCTTCAAACATGAATTTCTTCACTTTTCTTCTAAACTCAACTAATTGGTATATATATGTTGTTAGGCAACATCTCAACAATATAACATATATCATTTTTATATATATTATATTGTTGTGCATTCTTCCTAACTACTGTATATTTAAGGCTATATCTCCGAAACTTCTGAATATATTTTAATGTAATAAAGCTCAAATTGAAGAGCTGTACCCTCTTCATATTCTGACTGCAAGCAGCGCCCCCTACTGTAGAAGGAAAGTTATCTTGTGCATATCATGTTTGGTACTCTTTTATTCATTTTACACTATATAAACGATTTTATTCCATGATATGTCTCATTGCCTCATAACAATATGGCTGACCAATGACAACCGAGGAATAAGGACATGTACCGTTCAGAACTACATACAGCGCATTCGCTAATTGGCGCACTTTCTTCATTTTTTGAAAAACAAATAAAATTTTTATACTATGGGTTTGAATTTTGCATCACCCTGTATATGTTTTCCATACAACAACCAAATATACTACCTAAGAATTGCAAACATGATAAAATGGTATGAAAATCTACACATTACAACAAAAAATTTTAAAAAATGAAGATAGTACCTGTTGTTATACATGAAGCAATATAACCCTTGCAGTCTTGATGAGACCACGTGACACTCATCCTAAGTAGAAAAAGTATGTCTTCAAACACGAATTTCTTCACTTTTCTTCTAAACTCAACTAATTGGTATATATATGTTGTTAGGCAACATCTCAACAATATAACATATGTCATTTTTATATATATTATATTGTTGTGCATTCTTCCTAACTACTGTATATTTAAGGCTATATCTCCGAAACTTCTGAATATATTTTAATGTAATAAAGCTCAAATTGAAGAGCTGTACCCTCTTCATATTCTGACTGCAAGCAGCGCCCCCTACTGTAGAAGGAAAGTTATCTTGTGCATATCATGTTTGGTACTCTTTTATTCATTTTACACTATATAAACGATTTTATTCCATGATATGTCTCATTGCCTCATAACAATATGGCTGACCAATGACAACCGAGGAATAAGGACATGTACCGTTCAGAACTACATACAGCGCATTCGCTAATTGGCGCACTTTCTTCATTTTTTGAAAAACAAATAAAATTTTTATACTATGGGTTTGAATTTTGCATCACCCTGTATATGTTTTCCACACAACAACCAAATATACTACCTAAGAATTGCAAACATGATAAAATGGTAAGAAAATCTACACATTACAACAAAAAATTTTAAAAAATGAAGATAGTACCTGTTGTTATACATGAAGCAATATAACCCTTGCAGTCTTGATGAGACCACGTGACACTCATCCTAAGTAGAAAAAGTATGTCTTCAAACATGAATTTCTTCACTTTTCTTCTAAAATCAACTAATTGGTATATATATGTTGTTAGGCAACATCTCAACAATATAACATATGTCATTTTTATATATATTATATTGTTGTGCATTCTTCCTAACTACTGTATATTTAAGGCTATATCTCCGAAACTTCTGAATATATTTTAATGTAATAAAGCTCAAATTGAAGAGCAGTACCCTCTTCATATTCTGACTGCAAGCAGCGCCCCCTACTGTAGAAGGAAAGTTATCTTGTGCATATCATGTTTGGTACTCTTTTATTCATTTTACACTATATAAACGATTTTATTCCATGATATGTCTCATTGCCTCATAACAATATGGCTGACCAATGACAACCGAGGAATAAGGACATGTACCGTTCAGAACTACATACAGCGCATTCGCTAATTGGCGCACTTTCTTCATTTTTTGAAAAACAAATAAAATTTTTATACTATGGGTTTGAATTTTGCATCACCCTGTATATGTTTTCCATACAACAACCAAATATACTACCTAAGAATTGCAAACATGATAAAATGGTAAGAAAATCTACACATTACAACAAAAAATTTTAAAAAATGAAGATAGTACCTGTTGTTATACATGAAGCAATATAACCCTTGCAGTCTTGATGAGACCACGTGACACTCATCCTAAGTAGAAAAAGTATGTCTTCAAACACGAATTTCTTCACTTTTCTTCTAAACTCAACTAATTGGTATATATATGTTGTTAGGCAACATCTCAACAATATAACATATGTCATTTTTATATATATTATATTGTTGTGCATTCTTCCTAACTACTGTATATTTAAGGCTATATCTCCGAAACTTCTGAATATATTTTAATGTAATAAAGCTCAAATTGAAGAGCTGTACCCTCTTCATATTCTGACTGCAAGCAGCGCCCCCTACTGTAGAAGGAAAGTTATCTTGTGCATATCATGTTTGGTACTCTTTTATTCATTTTACACTATATAAACGATTTTATTCCATGATATGTCTCATTGCCTCATAACAATATGGCTGACCAATGACAACCGAGGAATAAGGACATGTACCGTTCAGAACTACATACAGCGCATTCGCTAATTGGCGCACTTTCTTCATTTTTTGAAAAACAAATAAAATTTTTATACTATGGGTTTGAATTTTGCATCACCCTGTATATGTTTTCCATACAACAACCAAATATACTACCTAAGAATTGCAAACATGATAAAATGGTAAGAAAATCTACACATTACAACAAAAAATTTTAAAAAATGAAGATAGTACCTGTTGTTATACATGAAGCAATATAACCCTTGCAGTCTTGATGAGACCACGTGACACTCATCCTAAGTAGAAAAAGTATGTCTTCAAACACGAATTTCTTCACTTTTCTTCTAAACTCAACTAATTGGTATATATATGTTGTTAGGCAACATCTCAACAATATAACATATGTCATTTTTATATATATTATATTGTTGTGCATTCTTCCTAACTACTGTATATTTAAGGCTATATCTCCGAAACTTCTGAATATATTTTAATGTAATAAAGCTCAAATTGAAGAGCAGTACCCTCTTCATATTCTGACTGCAAGCAGCGCCCCCTACTGTAGAAGGAAAGTTATCTTGTGCATATCATGTTTGGTACTCTTTTATTCATTTTACACTATATAAACGATTTTATTCCATGATATGTCTCATTGCCTCATAACAATATGGCTGACCAATGACAACCGAGGAATAAGGACATGTACCGTTCAGAACTACATACAGCGCATTCGCTAATTGGCGCACTTTCTTCATTTTTTGAAAAACAAATAAAATTTTTATACTATGGGTTTGAATTTTGCATCACCCTGTATATGTTTTCCATACAACAACCAAATATACTACCTAAGAATTGCAAACATGATAAAATGGTAAGAAAATCTACACATTACAACAAAAAATTTTAAAAAATGAAGATAGTACCTGTTGTTATACATGAAGCAATATAACCCTTGCAGTCTTGATGAGACCACGTGACACTCATCCTAAGTAGAAAAAGTATGTCTTCAAACACGAATTTCTTCACTTTTCTTCTAAACTCAACTAATTGGTATATATATGTTGTTAGGCAACATCTCAACAATATAACATATGTCATTTTTATATATATTATATTGTTGTGCATTCTTCCTAACTACTGTATATTTAAGGCTATATCTCCGAAACTTCTGAATATATTTTAATGTAATAAAGCTCAAATTGAAGAGCTGTACCCTCTTCATATTCTGACTGCAAGCAGCGCCCCCTACTGTAGAAGGAAAGTTATCTTGTGCATAACATGTTTGGTACTCTTTTATTCATTTTACACTATACAAACGATTTTATTCCATGATATGTCTCATTGCCTCATAACAATATGGCTGACCAATGACAACCGAGGAATAAGGACATGTACCGTTCAGAACTACATACAGCGCATTCGCTAATTGGCGCACTTTCTTCATTTTTTGAAAAACAAATAAAATTTTTATACTATGGGTTTGAATTTTGCATCACCCTGTATATGTTTTCCATACAACAACCAAATATACTACCTAAGAATTGCAACATGATAAAATGGTAAGAAAATCTACACATTACAACAAAAAATTTTAAAAAATGAAGATAGTACCTGTTGTTATACATGAAGCAATATAACCCTTGCAGTCTTGATGAGACCACGTGACACTCATCCTAAGTAGAAAAAGTATGTCTTCAAACACGAATTTCTTCACTTTTCTTCTAAACTCAACTAATTGGTATATATATGTTGTTAGGCAACATCTCAACAATATAACATATGTCATTTCTATATATATTATATTGTTGTGCATTCTTCCTAACTACTGTATATTTAAGGCTATATCTCCGAAACTTCTGAATATATTTTAATGTAATAAAGCTCAAATTGAAGAGCTGTACCCTCTTCATATTCTGACTGCAAGCAGCGCCCCCTACTGTAGAAGGAAAGTTATCTTGTGCATATCATGTTTGGTACTCTTTTATTCATTTTACACTATATAAACGATTTTATTCCATGATATGTCTCATTGCCTCATAACAATATGGCTGACCAATGACAACCGAGGAATAAGGACATGTACCGTTCAGAACTACATACAGCACATTCGCTAATTGGCGCACTTTCTTCATTTTTTGAAAAACAAATAAAATTTTTATACTATGGGTTTGAATTTTGCATCACCCTGTATATGTTTTCCATACAACAACCAAATATACTACCTAAGAATTGCAAACATGATAAAATGTTAAGAAAATCTACACATTACAACAAAAAATTTTAAAAAATGAAGATAGTACCTGTTGTTATACATGAAGCAATATAACCCTTGCAGTCTTGATGAGACCACGTGACACTCATCCTAAGTAGAAAAAGTATGTCTTCAAACACGAATTTCTTCACTTTTCTTCTAAACTCAACTAATTGGTATATATATGTTGTTAGGCAACATCTCAACAATATAACATATGTCATTTTTTATATATTATATTGTTGTGCATTCTTCCTAACTACTGTATATTTAAGGCTATATCTCCGAAACTTCTGAATATATTTTAATGAAATAAAGCTCAAATTGAAGAGCTGTACCCTCTTCATATTCTGACTGCAAGCAGCGCCCCCTACTGTAGAAGGAAAGTTATCTTGTGCATATCATGTTTGGTACTGTTTTATTCATTTTACACTATATAAACGATTTTATTCCATGATATGTCTCATTGCCTCATAACAATATGGCTGACCAATGACAACCGAGGAATAACGACATGTACCGTTCAGAACTACATACAGCGCATTCGCTAATTGGCGCACTTTCTTCATTTTTTGAAAAACAAATAAAATTTTTATACTATGGGTTTGAATTTTGCATCACCCTGTATATGTTTTCCATACAACAACCAAATATACTACCTAAGAATTGCAAACATGATAAAATGGTAAGAAAATCTACACATTACAACAAAAAATTTTAAAAAATGAAGATAGTACCTGTTGTTATACATGAAGCAATATAACCCTTGCAGTCTTGATGAGACCACGTGACACTCATCCTAAGTAGAAAAAGTATGTCTTCAAACATGAATTTCTTCACTTTTCTTCTAAAATCAACTAATTGGTATATATATGTTGTTAGGAAACATCTCAACAATATAACATATGTCATTTTTATATATATTATATTGTTGTGCATTCTTCCTAACTACTGTATATTTAAGGCTATATCTCCGAAACTTCTGAATATATTTTAATGTAATAAAGCTCAAATTGAAGAGCTGTACCCTCTTCATATTCTGACTGCAAGCAGCGCCCCCTACTGTAGAAGGAAAGTTATCTTGTGCATATCATGTTTGGTACTCTTTTATTCATTTTACACTATATAAACGATTTTATTCCATGATATGTCTCATTGCCTCATAACAATATGGCTGACCAATGACAACCGAGGAATAAGGACATGTACCGTTCAGAACTACATACAGCGCATTCGCTAATTGGCGCACTTTCTTCATTTTTTGAAAAACAAATAAAATTTTTATACTATGGGTTTGAATTTTGCATCACCCTGTATATGTTTTCCATACAACAACCAAATATACTACCTAAGAATTGCAAACATGATAAAATGGTAAGAAAATCTACACATTACAACAAAAAATTTTAAAAAATGAAGATAGTACCTGTTGTTATACATGAAGCAATATAACACTTGCAGTCTTGATGAGACCACGTGACACTCATCCTAAGTAGAAAAAGTATGTCTTCAAACACGAATTTCTTCACTTTTCTTCTAAACTCAACTAATTGGTATATATATGTTGTTAGGCAACATCTCAACAATATAACATATGTCATTTTTATATATATTATATTGTTGTGCATTCTTCCTAACTACTGTATATTTAAGGCTATATCTCCGAAACTTCTGAATATATTTTAATGTAATAAAGCTCAAATTGAAGAGCTGTACCCTCTTCATATTCTGACTGTAAGCAGCGCCCCTTCCTGTAGAAGGAAAGTTATCTTGTGCATATCATGTTTGGTACTCTTTTATTCATTTTACACTATATAAACGATTTTATTCCATGATATGTCTCATTGCCTCATAACAATATGGCTGACCAATGACAACCGAGGAATAAGGACATGTACCGTTCAGAACTACATACAGCGCATTCGCTAATTGGCGCACTTTCTTCATTTTTTGAAAAACAAATAAAATTTTTATACTATGGGTTTAAATTTTGCATCACCCTGTATATGTTTTCCATACAACAACCAAATATACTACCTAAGAATTGCAAACATGATAAAATGGTAAGAAAATCTACACATTACAACAAAAAATTTTAAAAAATGAAGATAGTACCTGTTGTTATACATGAAGCAATATAACCCTTGCAGTCTTGATGAGACCACGTGACACTCATCCTAAGTAGAAAAAGTATGTCTTCAAACATGAATTTCTTCACTTTTCTTCTAAAATCAACTAATTGGTATATATATGTTGTTAGGCAACATCTCAACAATATAACATATATCATTTTTATATATATTATATTGTTGTGCATTCTTCCTAACTACTGTATATTTAAGGCTATATCTCCGAAACTTCTTAATATATTTTAATGTAATAAAGCTCAAATTGAAGAGCTGTACCCTCTTCATATTCTGACTGCAAGCAGCGCCCCCTACTGTAGAAGGAAAGTTATCTTGTGCATATCATGTTTGGTACTCTTTTATTCATTTTACACTATATAAACGATTTTATTCCATGATATGTCTCATTGCCTCATAACAATATGGCTGACCAATGACAACCGAGGAATAAGGACATGTACCGTTCAGAACTACATACAGCGCATTCGCTAATTGGCGCACTTTCTTCATTTTTTGAAAAACAAATAAAATTTTTATACTATGGGTTTGAATTTTGCATCACCCTGTATATGTTTTCCATACAACAACCAAATATACTACCTAAGAATTGCAAACATGATAAAATGGTAAGAAAATCTACACATTACAACAAAAAATTTTAAAAAATGAAGATAGTACCTGTTGTTATACATGAAGCAATATAACCCTTGCAGTCTTGATGAGACCACGTGACACTCATCCTAAGTAGAAAAAGTATGTCTTCAAACACGAATTTCTTCACTTTTCTTCTAAACTCAACTAATTGGTATATATATGTTGTTAGGCAACATCTCAACAATATAACATATGTCATTTCTATATATATTATATTGTTGTGCATTCTTCCTAACTACTGTATATTTAAGGCTATATCTCCGAAACTTCTGAATATATTTTAATGTAATAAAGCTCAAATTGAAGAGCTGTACCCTCTTCATATTCTGACTGCAAGCAGCGCCCCCTACTATAGAAGGAAAGTTATCTTGTGCATATCATGTTTGGTACTCTTTTATTCATTTTACACTATATAAACGATTTTATTCCATGATATGTCTCATTGCCTCATAACAATATGGCTGACCAATGACAACCGAGGAATAAGGACATGTACCGTTCAGAACTACATACAGCGCATTCGCTAATTGGCGCACTTTCTTCATTTTTTGAAAAACAAATAAAATTTTTATACTATGGGTTTGAATTTTGCATCACCCTGTATATGTTTTCCATACAACAACCAAATATACTACCTAAGAATTGCAAACATGATAAAATGGTAAGAAAATCTACACATTACAACAAAAAATTTTAAAAAATGAAGATAGTACCTGTTGTTATACATGAAGCAATATAACCCTTGCAGTCTTGATGAGACCACGTGACACTCATCCTAAGTAGAAAAAGTATGTCTTCAAACACGAATTTCTTCACTTTTCTTCTAAACTCAACTAATTGGTATATATATGTTGTTAGGCAACATCTCAACAATATAACATATGTCATTTCTATATATATTATATTGTTGTGCATTCTTCCTAACTACTGTATATTTAAGGCTATATCTCCGAAACTTCTGAATATATTTTAATGTAATAAAGCTCAAATTGAAGAGCTGTACCCTCTTCATATTCTGACTGCAAGCAGCGCCCCCTACTATAGAAGGAAAGTTATCTTGTGCATATCATGTTTGGTACTCTTTTATTCATTTTACACTATATAAACGATTTTATTCCATGATATGTCTCATTGCCTCATAACAATATGGCTGACCAATGACAACCGAGGAATAAGGACATGTACCGTTCAGAACTACATACAGCGCATTCGCTAATTGGCGCACTTTCTTCATTTTTTGAAAAACAAATAAAATTTTTATACTATGGGTTTGAATTTTGCATCACCCTGTATATGTTTTCCATACAACAACCAAATATACTACCTAAGAATTGCAAACATGATAAAATGGTAAGAAAATCTACACATTACAACAAAAAATTTTAAAAAATGAAGATAGTACCTGTTGTTATACATGAAGCAATATAACCCTTGCAGTCTTGATGAGACCACGTGACACTCATCCTAAGTAGAAAAAGTATGTCTTCAAACACGAATTTCTTCACTTTTCTTCTAAACTCAACTAATTGGTATATATATGTTGTTAGGCAACATCTCAACAATATAACATATGTCATTTCTATATATATTTTATTGTTGTGCATTCTTCCTAACTACTGTATATTTAAGGCTATATCTCCGAAACTTCTGAATATATTTTAATGTAATAAAGCTCAAATTGAAGAGCTGTACCCTCTTCATATTCTGACTGCAAGCAGCGCCCCCTACTATAGAAGGAAAGTTATCTTGTGCATATCATGTTTGGTACTCTTTTATTCATTTTACACTATATAAACGATTTTATTCCATGATATGTCTCATTGCCTCATAACAATATGGCTGACCAATGACAACCGAGGAATAAGGACATGTACCGTTCAGAACTACATACAGCACATTCGCTAATTGGCGCACTTTCTTCATTTTTTGAAAAACAAATAAAATTTTTATACTATGGGTTTGAATTTTGCATCACCCTGTATATGTTTTCCATACAACAACCAAATATACTACCTAAGAATTGCAAACATGATAAAATGGTAAGAAAATCTACACATTACAACAAAAAATTTTAAAAAATGAAGATAGTACCTGTTGTTATACATGAAGCAATATAACCCTTGCAGTCTTGATGAGACCACGTGACACTCATCCTAAGTAGAAAAAGTATGTCTTCAAACACGAATTTCTTCACTTTTCTTCTAAACTCAACTAATTGGTATATATATGTTGTTAGGCAACATCTCAACAATATAACATATGTCATTTTTATATATATTATATTGTTGTGCATTCTTCCTAACTACTGTATATTTAAGGCTATATCTCCGAAACTTCTGAATATATTTTAATGAAATAAAGCTCAAATTGAAAAGCTGTACCCTCTTCATATTCTGACTGCAAGCAGCGCCCCCTACTGTAGAAGGAAAGTTATCTTGTGCATATCATGTTTGGTACTCTTTTATTCATTTTACACTATATAAACGATTTTATTCCATGATATGTCTCATTGCCTCATAACAATATGGCTGACCAATGACAACCGAGGAATAAGGACATGTACCGTTCAGAACTACATACAGCGCATTCGCTAATTGGCGCACTTTCTTCATTTTTTGAAAAACAAATAAAATTTTTATACTATGGGTTTGAATTTTGCATCACCCTGTATATGTTTTCCATACAACAACCAAATATACTACCTAAGAATTGCAAACATGATAAAATGGTAAGAAAATCTACACATTACAACAAAAAATTTTAAAAAATGAAGATAGTACCTGTTGTTATACATGAAGCAATATAACCCTTGCAGTCTTGATGAGACCACGTGACACTCATCCTAAGTAGAAAAAGTATGTCTTCAAACATGAATTTCTTCACTTTTCTTCTAAAATCAACTAATTGGTATATATATGTTATTAGGCAACATCTCAACAATATAACATATGTCATTTTTATATATATTATATTGTTGTGCATTCTTCCTAACTACTGTATATTTAAGGCTATATCTCCGAAACTTCTGAATATATTTTAATGTAATAAAGCTCAAATTGAAGAGCTGTACCCTCTTCATATTCTGACTGCAAGCAGCGCCCCCTACTGTAGAAGGAAAGTTATCTTGTGCATATCATGTTTGGTACTGTTTTATTCATTTTACACTATATAAACGATTTTATTCCATGATATGTCTCATTGCCTCATAACAATATGGCTGACCAATGACAACCGAGGAATAAGGACATGTACCGTTCAGAACTACATACAGCGCATTCGCTAATTGGCGCACTTTCTTCATTTTTTGAAAAACAAATAAAATTTTTATACTATGGGTTTAAATTTTGCATCACCCTGTATATGTTTTCCATACAACAACCAAATATACTACCTAAGAATTGCAAACATGATAAAATGGTAAGAAAATCTACACATTACAACAAAAAATTTTAAAAAATGAAGATAGTACCTGTTGTTATACATGAAGCAATATAACCCTTGCAGTCTTGATGAGACCACGTGACACTCATCCTAAGTAGAAAAAGTATGTCTTCAAACATGAATTTCTTCACTTTTCTTCTAAAATCAACTAATTGGTATATATATGTTGTTAGGCAACATCTCAACAATATAACATATATCATTTTTATATATATTATATTGTTGTGCATTCTTCCTAACTACTGTATATTTAAGGCTATATCTCCGAAACTTCTGAATATATTTTAATGTAATAAAGCTCAAATTGAAGAGCTGTACCCTCTTCATATTCTGACTGCAAGCAGCGCCCCCTACTGTAGAAGGAAAGTTATCTTGTGCATATCATGTTTGGTACTCTTTTATTCATTTTACACTATATAAACGATTTTATTCCATGATATGTCTCATTGCCTCATAACAATATGGCTGACCAATGACAACCGAGGAATAAGGACATGTACCGTTCAGAACTACATACAGCGCATTCGCTAATTGGCGCACTTTCTTCATTTTTTGAAAAACAAATAAAATTTTTATACTATGGGTTTGAATTTTGCATCACCCTGTATATGTTTTCCATACAACAACCAAATATACTACCTAAGAATTGCAAACATGATAAAATGGTATGAAAATCTACACATTACAACAAAAAATTTTAAAAAATGAAGATAGTACCTGTTGTTATACATGAAGCAATATAACCCTTGCAGTCTTGATGAGACCACGTGACACTCATCCTAAGTAGAAAAAGTATGTCTTCAAACACGAATTTCTTCACTTTTCTTCTAAACTCAACTAATTGGTATATATATGTTGTTAGGCAACATCTCAACAATATAACATATGTCATTTTTATATATATTATATTGTTGTGCATTCTTCCTAACTACTGTATATTTAAGGCTATATCTCCGAAACTTCTGAATATATTTTAATGTAATAAAGCTCAAATTGAAGAGCTGTACCCTCTTCATATTCTGACTGCAAGCAGCGCCCCCTACTGTAGAAGGAAAGTTATCTTGTGCATATCATGTTTGGTACTCTTTTATTCATTTTACACTATATAAACGATTTTATTCCATGATATGTCTCATTGCCTCATAACAATATGGCTGACCAATGACAACCGAGGAATAAGGACATGTACCGTTCAGAACTACATACAGCGCATTCGCTAATTGGCGCACTTTCTTCATTTTTTGAAAAACAAATAAAATTTTTATACTATGGGTTTGAATTTTGCATCACCCTGTATATGTTTTCCATACAACAACCAAATATACTACCTAAGAATTGCAAACATGATAAAATGGTAAGAAAATCTACACATTACAACAAAAAATTTTAAAAAATGAAGATAGTACCTGTTGTTATACATGAAGCAATATAACCCTTGCAGTCTTGATGAGACCACGTGACACTCATCCTAAGTAGAAAAAGTATGTCTTCAAACACGAATTTCTTCACTTTTCTTCTAAACTCAACTAATTGGTATATATATGTTGTTAGGCAACATCTCAACAATATAACATATGTCATTTTTATATATATTATATTGTTGTGCATTCTTCCTAACTACTGTATATTTAAGGCTATATCTCCGAAACTTCTGAATATATTTTAATGTAATAAAGCTCAAATTGAAGAGCAGTACCCTCTTCATATTCTGACTGCAAGCAGCGCCCCCTACTGTAGAAGGAAAGTTATCTTGTGCATATCATGTTTGGTACTCTTTTATTCATTTTACACTATATAAACGATTTTATTCCATGATATGTCTCATTGCCTCATAACAATATGGCTGACCAATGACAACCGAGGAATAAGGACATGTACCGTTCAGAACTACATACAGCGCATTCGCTAATTGGCGCACTTTCTTCATTTTTTGAAAAACAAATAAAATTTTTGTACTATGGGTTTGAATTTTGCATCACCCTGTATATGTTTTCCATACAACAACCAAATATACTACCTAAGAATTGCAAACATGATAAAATGGTAAGAAAATCTACACATTACAACAAAAAATTTTAAAAAATGAAGATAGTACCTGTTGTTATACATGAAGCAATATAACCCTTGCAGTCTTGATGAGACCACGTGACACTCATCCTAAATAGAAAAAGTATGTCTTCAAACACGAATTTCTTCACTTTTCTTCTAAACTCAACTAATTGGTATATATATGTTGTTAGGCAACATCTCAACAATATAACATATGTCATTTTTTATATATTATATTGTTGTGCATTCTTCCTAACTACTGTATATTTAAGGCTATATCTCCGAAACTTCTGAATATATTTTAATGAAATAAAGCTCAAATTGAAGAGCTGTACCCTCTTCATATTCTGACTGCAAGCAGCGCCCCCTACTGTAGAAGGAAAGTTATCTTGTGCATATCATGTTTGGTACTGTTTTATTCATTTTACACTATATAAACGATTTTATTCCATGATATGTCTCATTGCCTCATAACAATATGGCTGACCAATGACAACCGAGGAATAACGACATGTACCGTTCAGAACTACATACAGCGCATTCGCTAATTGGCGCACTTTCTTCATTTTTTGAAAAACAAATAAAATTTTTATACTATGGGTTTGAATTTTGCATCACCCTGTATATGTTTTCCATACAACAACCAAATATACTACCTAAGAATTGCAAACATGATAAAATGGTAAGAAAATCTACACATTACAACAAAAAATTTTAAAAAATGAAGATAGTACCTGTTGTTATACATGAAGCAATATAACCCTTGCAGTCTTGATGAGACCACGTGACACTCATCCTAAGTAGAAAAAGTATGTCTTCAAACACGAATTTCTTCACTTTTCTTCTAAACTCAACTAATTGGTATATATATGTTGTTAGGCAACATCTCAACAATATAACATATGTCATTTTTATATATATTATATTGTTGTGCATTCTTCCTAACTACTGTATATTTAAGGCTATATCTCCGAAACTTCTGAATATATTTTAATGTAATAAAGCTCAAATTGAAGAGCTGTACCCTCTTCATATTCTGACTGCAAGCAGCGCCCCCTACTGTAGAAGGAAAGTTATCTTGTGCATATCATGTTTGGTACTCTTTTATTCATTTTACACTATATAAACGATTTTATTCCATGATATGTCTCATTGCCTCATAACAATATGGCTGACCAATGACAACCGAGGAATAAGGACATGTACCGTTCAGAACTACATACAGCGCATTCGCTAATTGGCGCACTTTCTTCATTTTTTGAAAAACAAATAAAATTTTTATACTATGGGTTTGAATTTTGCATCACCCTGTATATGTTTTCCATACAACAACCAAATATACTACCTAAGAATTGCAAACATGATAAAATGGTAAGAAAATCTACACATTACAACAAAAAATTTTAAAAAATGAAGATAGTACCTGTTGTTATACATGAAGCAATATAACCCTTGCAGTCTTGATGAGACCACGTGACACTCATCCTAAATAGAAAAAGTATGTCTTCAAACACGAATTTCTTCACTTTTCTTCTAAACTCAACTAATTGGTATATATATGTTGTTAGGCAACATCTCAACAATATAACATATGTCATTTTTTATATATTATATTGTTGTGCATTCTTCCTAACTACTGTATATTTAAGGCTATATCTCCGAAACTTCTGAATATATTTTAATGAAATAAAGCTCAAATTGAAGAGCTGTACCCTCTTCATATTCTGACTGTAAGCAGCGCCCCCTACTGTAGAAGGAAAGTTATCTTGTGCATATCATGTTTGGTACTGTTTTATTCATTTTACACTATATAAACGATTTTATTCCATGATATGTCTCATTGCCTCATAACAATATGGCTGACCAATGACAACCGAGGAATAACGAAATGTACCGTTCAGAACTACATACAGCGCATTCGCTAATTGGCGCACTTTCTTCATTTTTTGAAAAACAAATAAAATTTTATACTATGGGTTTGAATTTTGCATCACCCTGTATATGTTTTCCATACAACAACCAAATATACTACCTAAGAATTGCAAACATGATAAAATGGTAAGAAAATCTACACATTACAACAAAAAATTTTAAAAAATGAAGATAGTACCTGTTGTTATACATGAAGCAATATAACCCTTGCAGTCTTGATGAGACCACGTGACACTCATCCTAAGTAGAAAAAGTATGTCTTCAAACACGAATTTCTTCACTTTTCTTCTAAACTCAACTAATTGGTATATATATGTTGTTAGGCAACATCTCAACAATATAACATATGTCATTTTTATATATATTATATTGTTGTGCATTCTTCCTAACTACTGTATATTTAAGGCTATATCTCCGAAACTTCTGAATATATTTTAATGTAATAAAGCTCAAATTGAAGAGCTGTACCCTCTTCATATTCTGACTGCAAGCAGCGCCCCCTACTGTAGAAGGAAAGTTATCTTGTGCATATCATGTTTGGTACTCTTTTATTCATTTTACACTATATAAACGATTTTATTCCATGATATGTCTCATTGCCTCATAACAATATGGCTGACCAATGACAACCGAGGAATAAGGACATGTACCGTTCAGAACTACATACAGCGCATTCGCTAATTGGCGCACTTTCTTCATTTTTTGAAAAACAAATAAAATTTTTATACTATGGGTTTGAATTTTGCATCACCCTGTATATGTTTTCCATACAACAACCAAATATACTACCTAAGAATTGCAAACATGATAAAATGGTAAGAAAATCTACACATTACAACAAAAAATTTTAAAAAATGAAGATAGTACCTGTTGTTATACATGAAGCAATATAACCCTTGCAGTCTTGATGAGACCACGTGACACTCATCCTAAGTAGAAAAAGTATGTCTTCAAACACGAATTTCTTCACTTTTCTTCTAAACTCAACTAATTGGTATATATATGTTGTTAGGCAACATCTCAACAATATAACATATGTCATTTTTATATATATTATATTGTTGTGCATTCTTCCTAACTACTGTATATTTAAGGCTATATCTCCGAAACTTCTGAATATATTTTAATGTAATAAAGCTCAAATTGAAGAGCTGTACCCTCTTCATATTCTGACTGCAAGCAGCGCCCCCTACTGTAGAAGGAAAGTTATCTTGTGCATATCATGTTTGGTACTCTTTTATTCATTTTACACTATATAAACGATTTTATTCCATGATATGTCTCATTGCCTCATAACAATATGGCTGACCAATGACAACCGAGGAATAAGGACATGTACCGTTCAGAACTACATACAGCGCATTCGCTAATTGGCGCACTTTCTTCATTTTTTGAAAAACAAATAAAATTTTTATACTATGGGTTTGAATTTTGCATCACCCTGTATATGTTTTCCATACAACAACCAAATATACTACCTAAGAATTGCAAACATGATAAAATGGTAAGAAAATCTACACATTACAACAAAAAATTTTAAAAAATGAAGATAGTACCTGTTGTTATACATGAAGCAATATAACCCTTGCAGTCTTGATGAGACCACGTGACACTCATCCTAAGTAGAAAAAGTATGTCTTCAAACACGAATTTCTTCACTTTTCTTCTAAACTCAACTAATTGGTATATATATGTTGTTAGGCAACATCTCAACAATATAACATATGTCATTTTTATATATATTATATTGTTGTGCATTCTTCCTAACTACTGTATATTTAAGGCTATATCTCCGAAACTTCTGAATATATTTTAATGTAATAAAGCTCAAATTGAAGAGCTGTACCCTCTTCATATTCTGACTGCAAGCAGCGCCCCCTACTGTAGAAGGAAAGTTATCTTGTGCATATCATGTTTGGTACTCTTTTATTCATTTTACACTATATAAACGATTTTATTCCATGATATGTCTCATTGCCTCATAACAATATGGCTGACCAATGACAACCGAGGAATAAGGACATGTACCGTTCAGAACTACATACAGCGCATTCGCTAATTGGCGCACTTTCTTCATTTTTTGAAAAACAAATAAAATTTTTATACTATGGGTTTGAATTTTGCATCACCCTGTATATGTTTTCCATACAACAACCAAATATACTACCTAAGAATTGCAAACATGATAAAATGGTAAGAAAATCTACACATTACAACAAAAAATTTTAAAAAATGAAGATAGTACCTGTTGTTATACATGAAGCAATATAACCCTTGCAGTCTTGATGAGACCACGTGACACTCATCCTAAGTAGAAAAAGTATGTCTTCAAACACGAATTTCTTCACTTTTCTTCTAAACTCAACTAATTGGTATATATATGTTGTTAGGCAACATCTCAACAATATAACATATGTCATTTTTATATATATTATATTGTTGTGCATTCTTCCTAACTACTGTATATTTAAGGCTATATCTCCGAAACTTCTGAATATATTTTAATGTAATAAAGCTCAAATTGAAGAGCTGTACCCTCTTCATATTCTGACTGCAAGCAGCGCCCCCTACTGTAGAAGGAAAGTTATCTTGTGCATATCATGTTTGGTACTCTTTTATTCATTTTACACTATATAAACGATTTTATTCCATGATATGTCTCATTGCCTCATAACAATATGGCTGACCAATGACAACCGAGGAATAAGGACATGTACCGTTCAGAACTACATACAGCGCATTCGCTAATTGGCGCACTTTCTTCATTTTTTGAAAAACAAATAAAATTTTTATACTATGGGTTTGAATTTTGCATCACCCTGTATATGTTTTCCATACAACAACCAAATATACTACCTAAGAATTGCAAACATGATAAAATGGTAAGAAAATCTACACATTACAACAAAAAATTTTAAAAAATGAAGATAGTACCTGTTGTTATACATGAAGCAATATAACCCTTGCAGTCTTGATGAGACCACGTGACACTCATCCTAAGTAGAAAAAGTATGTCTTCAAACACGAATTTCTTCACTTTTCTTCTAAACTCAACTAATTGGTATATATATGTTGTTAGGCAACATCTCAACAATATAACATATGTCATTTTTATATATATTATATTGTTGTGCATTCTTCCTAACTACTGTATATTTAAGGCTATATCTCCGAAACTTCTGAATATATTTTAATGTAATAAAGCTCAAATTGAAGAGCTGTACCCTCTTCATATTCTGACTGCAAGCAGCGCCCCCTACTGTAGAAGGAAAGTTATCTTGTGCATATCATGTTTGGTACTCTTTTATTCATTTTACACTATATAAACGATTTTATTCCATGATATGTCTCATTGCCTCATAACAATATGGCTGACCAATGACAACCGAGGAATAAGGACATGTACCGTTCAGAACTACATACAGCGCATTCGCTAATTGGCGCACTTTCTTCATTTTTTGAAAAACAAATAAAATTTTTATACTATGGGTTTGAATTTTGCATCACCCTGTATATGTTTTCCATACAACAACCAAATATACTACCTAAGAATTGCAAACATGATAAAATGGTAAGAAAATCTACACATTACAACAAAAAATTTTAAAAAATGAAGATAGTACCTGTTGTTATACATGAAGCAATATAACCCTTGCAGTCTTGATGAGACCACGTGACACTCATCCTAAGTAGAAAAAATATGTCTTCAAACACGAATTTCTTCACTTTTCTTCTAAACTCAACTAATTGGTATATATATGTTGTTAGGCAACATCTCAACAATATAACATATGTCATTTTTATATATATTATATTGTTGTGCATTCTTCCTAACTACTGTATATTTAAGGCTATATCTCCGAAACTTCTGAATATATTTTAATGTAATAAAGCTCAAATTGAAGAGCTGTACCCTCTTCATATTCTGACTGCAAGCAGCGCCCCCTACTGTAGAAGGAAAGTTATCTTGTGCATATCATGTTTGGTACTCTTTTATTCATTTTACACTATATAAACGATTTTATTCCATGATATGTCTCATTGCCTCATAACAATATGGCTGACCAATGACAACCGAGGAATAAGGACATGTACCGTTCAGAACTACATACAGCGCATTCGCTAATTGGCGCACTTTCTTCATTTTTTGAAAAACAAATAAAATTTTTATACTATGGGTTTGAATTTTGCATCACCCTGTATATGTTTTCCATACAACAACCAAATATACTACCTAAGAATTGCAAACATGATAAAATGGTAAGAAAATCTACACATTACAACAAAAAATTTTAAAAAATGAAGATAGTACCTGTTGTTATACATGAAGCAATATAACCCTTGCAGTCTTGATGAGACCACGTGACACTCATCCTAAGTAGAAAAAATATGTCTTCAAACACGAATTTCTTCACTTTTCTTCTAAACTCAACTAATTGGTATATATATGTTGTTAGGCAACATCTCAACAATATAACATATGTCATTTTTATATATATTATATTGTTGTGCATTCTTCCTAACTACTGTATATTTAAGGCTATATCTCCGAAACTTCTGAATATATTTTAATGTAATAAAGCTCAAATTGAAGAGCTGTACCCTCTTCATATTCTGACTGCAAGCAGCGCCCCCTACTGTAGAAGGAAAGTTATCTTGTGCATATCATGTTTGGTACTCTTTTATTCATTTTACACTATATAAACGATTTTATTCCATGATATGTCTCATTGCCTCATAACAATATGGCTGACCAATGACAACCGAGGAATAAGGACATGTACCGTTCAGAACTACATACAGCGCATTCGCTAATTGGCGCACTTTCTTCATTTTTTGAAAAACAAATAAAATTTTTATACTATGGGTTTGAATTTTGCATCACCCTGTATATGTTTTCCATACAACAACCAAATATACTACCTAAGAATTGCAAACATGATAAAATGGTAAGAAAATCTACACATTACAACAAAAAATTTTAAAAAATGAAGATAGTACCTGTTGTTATACATGAAGCAATATAACCCTTGCAGTCTTGATGAGACCACGTGACACTCATCCTAAGTAGAAAAAGTATGTCTTCAAACACGAATTTCTTCACTTTTCTTCTAAACTCAACTAATTGGTATATATATGTTGTTAGGCAACATCTCAACAATATAACATATGTCATTTTTATATATATTATATTGTTGTGCATTCTTCCTAACTACTGTATATTTAAGGCTATATCTCCGAAACTTCTGAATATATTTTAATGTAATAAAGCTCAAATTGAAGAGCTGTACCCTCTTCATATTCTGACTGCAAGCAGCGCCCCCTACTGTAGAAGGAAAGTTATCTTGTGCATATCATGTTTGGTACTCTTTTATTCATTTTACACTATATAAACGATTTTATTCCATGATATGTCTCATTGCCTCATAACAATATGGCTGACCAATGACAACCGAGGAATAAGGACATGTACCGTTCAGAACTACATACAGCGCATTCGCTAATTGGCGCACTTTCTTCATTTTTTGAAAAACAAATAAAATTTTTATACTATGGGTTTGAATTTTGCATCACCCTGTATATGTTTTCCATACAACAACCAAATATACTACCTAAGAATTGCAAACATGATAAAATGGTAAGAAAATCTACACATTACAACAAAAAATTTTAAAAAATGAAGATAGTACCTGTTGTTATACATAAAGCAATATAACCCTTGCAGTCTTGATGAGACCACGTGACACTCATCCTAAGTAGAAAAAGTATGTCTTCAAACACGAATTTCTTCACTTTTCTTCTAAACTCAACTAATTGGTATATATATGTTGTTAGGCAACATCTCAACAATATAACATATGTCATTTTTATATATATTATATTGTTGTGCATTCTTCCTAACTACTGTATATTTAAGGCTATATCTCCGAAACTTCTGAATATATTTTAATGTAATAAAGCTCAAATTGAAGAGCTGTACCCTCTTCATATTCTGACTGCAAGCAGCGCCCCCTACTGTAGAAGGAAAGTTATCTTGTGCATATCATGTTTGGTACTCTTTTATTCATTTTACACTATATAAACGATTTTATTCCATGATATGTCTCATTGCCTCATAACAATATGGCTGACCAATGACAACCGAGGAATAAGGACATGTACCGTTCAGAACTACATACAGCGCATTCGCTAATTGGCGCACTTTCTTCATTTTTTGAAAAACAAATAAAATTTTTATACTATGGGTTTGAATTTTGCATCACCCTGTATATGTTTTCCATACAACAACCAAATATACTACCTAAGAATTGCAAACATGATAAAATGGTAAGAAAATCTACACATTACAACAAAAAATTTTAAAAAATGAAGATAGTACCTGTTGTTATACATGAAGCAATATAACCCTTGCAGTCTTGATGAGACCACGTGACACTCATCCTAAGTAGAAAAAGTATGTCTTCAAACACGAATTTCTTCACTTTTCTTCTAAACTCAACTAATTGGTATATATATGTTGTTAGGCAACATCTCAACAATATAACATATGTCATTTTTATATATATTATATTGTTGTGCATTCTTCCTAACTACTGTATATTTAAGGCTATATCTCCGAAACTTCTGAATATATTTTAATGTAATAAAGCTCAAATTGAAGAGCTGTACCCTCTTCATATTCTGACTGCAAGCAGCGCCCCCTACTGTAGAAGGAAAGTTATCTTGTGCATATCATGTTTGGTACTCTTTTATTCATTTTACACTATATAAACGATTTTATTCCATGATATGTCTCATTGCCTCATAACAATATGGCTGACCAATGACAACCGAGGAATAAGGACATGTACCGTTCAGAACTACATACAGCGCATTCGCTAATTGGCGCACTTTCTTCATTTTTTGAAAAACAAATAAAATTTTTATACTATGGGTTTGAATTTTGCATCACCCTGTATATGTTTTCCATACAACAACCAAATATACTACCTAAGAATTGCAAACATGATAAAATGGTAAGAAAATCTACACATTACAACAAAAAATTTTAAAAAATGAAGATAGTACCTGTTGTTATACATGAAGCAATATAACCCTTGCAGTCTTGATGAGACCACGTGACACTCATCCTAAGTAGAAAAAATATGTCTTCAAACACGAATTTCTTCACTTTTCTTCTAAACTCAACTAATTGGTATATATATGTTGTTAGGCAACATCTCAACAATATAACATATGTCATTTTTATATATATTATATTGTTGTGCATTCTTCCTAACTACTGTATATTTAAGGCTATATCTCCGAAACTTCTGAATATATTTTAATGTAATAAAGCTCAAATTGAAGAGCTGTACCCTCTTCATATTCTGACTGCAAGCAGCGCCCCCTACTGTAGAAGGAAAGTTATCTTGTGCATATCATGTTTGGTACTCTTTTATTCATTTTACACTATATAAACGATTTTATTCCATGATATGTCTCATTGCCTCATAACAATATGGCTGACCAATGACAACCGAGGAATAAGGACATGTACCGTTCAGAACTACATACAGCGCATTCGCTAATTGGCGCACTTTCTTCATTTTTTGAAAAACAAATAAAATTTTTATACTATGGGTTTGAATTTTGCATCACCCTGTATATGTTTTCCATACAACAACCAAATATACTACCTAAGAATTGCAAACATGATAAAATGGTAAGAAAATCTACACATTACAACAAAAAATTTTAAAAAATGAAGATAGTACCTGTTGTTATACATGAAGCAATATAACCCTTGCAGTCTTGATGAGACCACGTGACACTCATCCTAAGTAGAAAAAGTATGTCTTCAAACACGAATTTCTTCACTTTTCTTCTAAACTCAACTAATTGGTATATATATGTTGTTAGGCAACATCTCAACAATATAACATATGTCATTTTTATATATATTATATTGTTGTGCATTCTTCCTAACTACTGTATATTTAAGGCTATATCTCCGAAACTTCTGAATATATTTTAATGTAATAAAGCTCAAATTGAAGAGCTGTACCCTCTTCATATTCTGACTGCAAGCAGCGCCCCCTACTGTAGAAGGAAAGTTATCTTGTGCATATCATGTTTGGTACTCTTTTATTCATTTTACACTATATAAACGATTTTATTCCATGATATGTCTCATTGCCTCATAACAATATGGCTGACCAATGACAACCGAGGAATAAGGACATGTACCGTTCAGAACTACATACAGCGCATTCGCTAATTGGCGCACTTTCTTCATTTTTTGAAAAACAAATAAAATTTTTATACTATGGGTTTGAATTTTGCATCACCCTGTATATGTTTTCCATACAACAACCAAATATACTACCTAAGAATTGCAAACATGATAAAATGGTAAGAAAATCTACACATTACAACAAAAAATTTTAAAAAATGAAGATAGTACCTGTTGTTATACATGAAGCAATATAACCCTTGCAGTCTTGATGAGACCACGTGACACTCATCCTAAGTAGAAAAAGTATGTCTTCAAACACGAATTTCTTCACTTTTCTTCTAAACTCAACTAATTGGTATATATATGTTGTTAGGCAACATCTCAACAATATAACATATGTCATTTTTATATATATTATATTGTTGTGCATTCTTCCTAACTACTGTATATTTAAGGCTATATCTCCGAAACTTCTGAATATATTTTAATGTAATAAAGCTCAAATTGAAGAGCTGTACCCTCTTCATATTCTGACTGCAAGCAGCGCCCCCTACTGTAGAAGGAAAGTTATCTTGTGCATATCATGTTTGGTACTCTTTTATTCATTTTACACTATATAAACGATTTTATTCCATGATATGTCTCATTGCCTCATAACAATATGGCTGACCAATGACAACCGAGGAATAAGGACATGTACCGTTCAGAACTACATACAGCGCATTCGCTAATTGGCGCACTTTCTTCATTTTTTGAAAAACAAATAAAATTTTTATACTATGGGTTTGAATTTTGCATCACCCTGTATATGTTTTCCATACAACAACCAAATATACTACCTAAGAATTGCAAACATGATAAAATGGTAAGAAAATCTACACATTACAACAAAAAATTTTAAAAAATGAAGATAGTACCTGTTGTTATACATGAAGCAATATAACCCTTGCAGTCTTGATGAGACCACGTGACACTCATCCTAAGTAGAAAAAGTATGTCTTCAAACACGAATTTCTTCACTTTTCTTCTAAACTCAACTAATTGGTATATATATGTTGTTAGGCAACATCTCAACAATATAACATATGTCATTTTTATATATATTATATTGTTGTGCATTCTTCCTAACTACTGTATATTTAAGGCTATATCTCCGAAACTTCTGAATATATTTTAATGTAATAAAGCTCAAATTGAAGAGCTGTACCCTCTTCATATTCTGACTGCAAGCAGCGCCCCCTACTGTAGAAGGAAAGTTATCTTGTGCATATCATGTTTGGTACTCTTTTATTCATTTTACACTATATAAACGATTTTATTCCATGATATGTCTCATTGCCTCATAACAATATGGCTGACCAATGACAACCGAGGAATAAGGACAGTACCGTTCAGAACTACATACAGCGCATTCGCTAATTGGCGCACTTTCTTCATTTTTTGAAAAACAAATAAAATTTTTATACTATGGGTTTGAATTTTGCATCACCCTGTATATGTTTTCCATACAACAACCAAATATACTACCTAAGAATTGCAAACATGATAAAATGGTAAGAAAATCTACACATTACAACAAAAAATTTTAAAAAATGAAGATAGTACCTGTTGTTATACATGAAGCAATATAACCCTTGCAGTCTTGATGAGACCACGTGACACTCATCCTAAGTAGAAAAAGTATGTCTTCAAACACGAATTTCTTCACTTTTCTTCTAAACTCAACTAATTGGTATATATATGTTGTTAGGCAACATCTCAACAATATAACATATGTCATTTTTATATATATTATATTGTTGTGCATTCTTCCTAACTACTGTATATTTAAGGCTATATCTCCGAAACTTCTGAATATATTTTAATGTAATAAAGCTCAAATTGAAGAGCTGTACCCTCTTCATATTCTGACTGCAAGCAGCGCCCCCTACTGTAGAAGGAAAGTTATCTTGTGCATATCATGTTTGGTACTCTTTTATTCATTTTACACTATATAAACGATTTTATTCCATGATATGTCTCATTGCCTCATAACAATATGGCTGACCAATGACAACCGAGGAATAAGGACATGTACCGTTCAGAACTACATACAGCGCATTCGCTAATTGGCGCACTTTCTTCATTTTTTGAAAAACAAATAAAATTTTTATACTATGGGTTTGAATTTTGCATCACCCTGTATATGTTTTCCATACAACAACCAAATATACTACCTAAGAATTGCAAACATGATAAAATGGTAAGAAAATCTACACATTACAACAAAAAATTTTAAAAAATGAAGATAGTACCTGTTGTTATACATGAAGCAATATAACCCTTGCAGTCTTGATGAGACCACGTGACACTCATCCTAAGTAGAAAAAGTATGTCTTCAAACACGAATTTCTTCACTTTTCTTCTAAACTCAACTAATTGGTATATATATGTTGTTAGGCAACATCTCAACAATATAACATATGTCATTTTTATATATATTATATTGTTGTGCATTCTTCCTAACTACTGTATATTTAAGGCTATATCTCCGAAACTTCTGAATATATTTTAATGTAATAAAGCTCAAATTGAAGAGCTGTACCCTCTTCATATTCTGACTGCAAGCAGCGCCCCCTACTGTAGAAGGAAAGTTATCTTGTGCATATCATGTTTGGTACTCTTTTATTCATTTTACACTATATAAACGATTTTATTCCATGATATGTCTCATTGCCTCATAACAATATGGCTGACCAATGACAACCGAGGAATAAGGACATGTACCGTTCAGAACTACATACAGCGCATTCGCTAATTGGCGCACTTTCTTCATTTTTTGAAAAACAAATAAAATTTTTATACTATGGGTTTGAATTTTGCATCACCCTGTATATGTTTTCCATACAACAACCAAATATACTACCTAAGAATTGCAAACATGATAAAATGGTAAGAAAATCTACACATTACAACAAAAAATTTTAAAAAATGAAGATAGTACCTGTTGTTATACATGAAGCAATATAACCCTTGCAGTCTTGATGAGACCACGTGACACTCATCCTAAGTAGAAAAAGTATGTCTTCAAACACGAATTTCTTCACTTTTCTTCTAAACTCAACTAATTGGTATATATATGTTGTTAGGCAACATCTCAACAATATAACATATGTCATTTTTATATATATTATATTGTTGTGCATTCTTCCTAACTACTGTATATTTAAGGCTATATCTCCGAAACTTCTGAATATATTTTAATGTAATAAAGCTCAAATTGAAGAGCTGTACCCTCTTCATATTCTGACTGCAAGCAGCGCCCCCTACTGTAGAAGGAAAGTTATCTTGTGCATATCATGTTTGGTACTCTTTTATTCATTTTACACTATATAAACGATTTTATTCCATGATATGTCTCATTGCCTCATAACAATATGGCTGACCAATGACAACCGAGGAATAAGGACATGTACCGTTCAGAACTACATACAGCGCATTCGCTAATTGGCGCACTTTCTTCATTTTTTGAAAAACAAATAAAATTTTTATACTATGGGTTTGAATTTTGCATCACCCTGTATATGTTTTCCATACAACAACCAAATATACTACCTAAGAATTGCAAACATGATAAAATGGTAAGAAAATCTACACATTACAACAAAAAATTTTAAAAAATGAAGATAGTACCTGTTGTTATACATGAAGCAATATAACCCTTGCAGTCTTGATGAGACCACGTGACACTCATCCTAAGTAGAAAAAGTATGTCTTCAAACACGAATTTCTTTACTTTTCTTCTAAACTCAACTAATTGGTATATATATGTTGTTAGGCAACATCTCAACAATATAACATATGTCACTTTTATATATATTATATTGTTGTGCATTCTTCCTAACTACTGTATATTTAAGGCTATATCTCCGAAACTTCTGAATATATTTTAATGTAATAAAGCTCAAATTGAAGAGCTGTACCCTCTTCATATTCTGACTGCAAGCAGCGCCCCCTACTGTAGAAGGAAAGTTATCTTGTGCATATCATGTTTGGTACTCTTTTATTCATTTTACACTATATAAACGATTTTATTCCATGATATGTCTCATTGCCTCATAACAATATGGCTGACCAATGACAACCGAGGAATAAGGACATGTACCGTTCAGAACTACATACAGCGCATTCGCTAATTGGCGCACTTTCTTCATTTTTTGAAAAACAAATAAAATTTTTATACTATGGGTTTGAATTTTGCATCACCCTGTATATGTTTTCCATACAACAACCAAATATACTACCTAAGAATTGCAAACATGATAAAATGGTAAGAAAATCTACACATTACAACAAAAAATTTTTAAAAATGAAGATAGTACCTGTTGTTATACATGAAGCAATATAACCCTTGCAGTCTTGATGAGACCACGTGACACTCATCCTAAGTAGAAAAAGTATGTCTTTAAAACGAAATATATATATAAACACTTCGCTTTAGCCCTGATTCGTTTTACGTATCTTAAGATCACTACGTCATTATAATAAATATACCAACTATTAATCACTAACCATAAATTGCATCCAGATATCGTCGATTTATTCTACTGTTTTATACGTACATTAAATATCAACAGCAACCATAGCTTTTGTACATATCTTCCAATTTCGTGCGTTTCCCTGCGTAATGAGCTTTTCCATAGCAACTAATAATCTTGTCAATAACAACATGTCCTATCAATAATAAACTAATAATCTTACTCATGACAACATGTCCTGTCAATAACAGCGTTCTTTCTTTTAATTATATCTAAGCTATATGCTTAATTATTGCGCCTCTGATCAGTGTTGGTAAAATGGGTACAGATTAATTATAATAGGAATGTATCGCTGTATGAATGTCGCCCAGAACGGGAATTCCGTAACAGTATTATAGTGAAGGAAAGAACCCTGTATATTTTCAAAACATTCACTTTTTGAATAGCCCTCGTACTAATTGTTACTAAATCAACTCTCCTATTAATTATTATTATTACATCAATATAAGTAGTTTTCTCTTCTCTTCTTTCTCCATATATATATATCAATTCATTTATAACAACATTTTTCTTTTATTACTAATCACATATCATAAAGCGTCGATTCATTAAAAAATATTATTTGTGGGTCTATTCAAAATTATAAGTAACTGATGACTTACACAGAGTTACTAGTTAATTGTTCCTCTTTTACATTGAGCGATAACATTCATATACAAACAACATTATTTACAATTAAGATTGCCATCATATCACACGTCAACAACAAGATCAGAAGGTAATAATTACATTTAAAAGCTTCAATTTAAGTTCACTGTCATGGATTTCAAGTTAACACAATCAAATCTCTTTTGAACATGTAAAGTAAAATAAAGGTAAACATAACATTCAAAGTTAATACAAAGATAAGATAAATTAATCACATCATAACATGTTGCTCAAATATAAAGTCCAAATGAAGTATTCATAACACAACTCATAACATCTGAGAGAATAAATTAGGAATTGTTATCCATCCGTAACTCAAATCTAAGTTACATGGCCAAAAGATTCAATCAAGCTAAACGATAAGTCACAAACGGGAATACAGCCATCTTCAACTACATCTATGCTAAGAATTTGAGCACAACTCTTAGCAAAAATAAATCCAATTCCTCCAATGGCACAACACACATCTACCAAGGAAGTTTCTTCGTCAACTTCAACCATTTCTGCGATGGAAGTATACAGCATCAAAGTATTCACTTGAAAATAATAATCTGGAGATACTCGAAAATTCATGTCACATATAGTTTCTTTCACATATTCTTTCTTGAACAACAGCTGTAGTGGTGGAGGTTTCTCACCTTCTTCCTTTTCATTGAAGATCTGGAAATAGAGCGATGTTACGTTCAAGCAGTTTCTTTCTCTGTTTTGGACATAATCTTTCAAATCATCCGTAATCTTCTCTATAGACGAATGCTTCAGAAAGTCAGCAAGTCCTTCATTCTTCTCTTTTCTTTCTTCTGCCCAATTTGTTAAATCTAAATTCCTTCTCGGCAACAAATCCATTAGTCGCGTGAGTGAAGATTTTATTTCTTCAGTATTCTTCTTCAACTGTTCTCTATAAATAACATCCCACAAAGGTATTGTAGCCTGTTTTATTCTGTCTTCTACGGATAACTGAACTTTCGCCTTTTTATAATCCTTATCAACAGAGTTTTCCAATTTTCGCTTACGTTGATCAGCTTCGACAACTTCGGCTGAAAGAACTCGCTTCTTCCAACTGTATCCATTCAAAATCTTTACTGCCATCTGTTGGTCTTCTTCAGTTTTGAAGATCAAATAAATCCAAGAACTCGCTCTTTTCGGCGACTTAATAGTATGGCTTCCCAACTTCAAATTATCAGTCAACAATTTCTTCAATTTCCCTAACCGGTATAATCTCGGCAGACCTTTCACTTCAATTTTGAATACGCCTGTAGTAGTAGTGGAGGTTTTCTTGACCGGAGATGACGGTTCTTCTTCAATTGTAGCATCTTCCGTATCATCATTCGTCACAGGTTCTATGGTTTCATTACCATCTTGTTCTTCACTATTTTCGTTTCGTCCATCTTCATCTAGCTTTTCATCTAGCTTTTCATCGTACAATTTTTGTTGTCGATCAAATTTCTGTTTTAGCTTTTCATTGTGTTGTTCGAATTTAGCATCTAGTATCTGTTCTAGCCTTTTATTGTATTGTTCGAATTTAGCATCTAGTATCTGTTCTAGCTTTTTATCTAGCTTTTCTTCGTACAATTTTTGTTGTTGATCAAATTTAGCATCTAGTAATTGACTAATCGTATCAACAAGATTAGAATAGAAATGTTCAGACACAGTTACGGCATTTCCAGATATGGTTTCATTTGAAATACTGGGTACTTCTTCAATCTCGGAATCCTGCATATTGCTAATTCTTTGGATTCTCTTCCCACTTCTCAAAGTAGTGAAACTCATAAAATACGTATACACATAAACTCAGTTCTTACTATTCTTCGGAACTAAATAGTATAGTATAGTCCCGTGTCTTCGGCACCAGATAAAACGAAATATATATATAAACACTTCGCTTTAGCCCTGATTCGTTTTACGTATCTTAAGATCACTACGTCATTATAATAAATATACCAACTATTAATCACTAACCATAAATTGCATCCAGATATCGTCGATTTATTCTACTGTTTTATACGTACATTAAATATCAACAGCAACCATAGCTTTTGTACATATCTTCCAATTTCGTGCGTTTCCCTGCGTAATGAGCTTTTCCATAGCAACTAATAATCTTGTCAATAACAACATGTCCTATCAATAATAAATTAATAATCTTACTCATGACAACATGTCCTGTCAATAACAGCGTTCTTTCTTTTAATTATATCTAAGCTATATGCTTAATTATTGCGCCTCTGATCAGTGTTGGTAAAATGGGTACAGATTAATTATAATAGGAATGTATCGCTGTATCTTCAAACACGAATTTCTTCACTTTTCTTCTAAACTCAACTAATTGGTATATATATGTTGTTAGGCAACATCTCAACAATATAACATATGTCATTTTTATATATATTATATTGTTGTGCATTCTTCCTAACTACTGTATATTTAAGGCTATATCTCCGAAACTTCTGAATATATTTTAATGTAATAAAGCTCAAATTGAAGAGCTGTACCCTCTTCATATTCTGACTGCAAGCAGCGCCCCCTACTGTAGAAGGAAAGTTATCTTGTGCATATCATGTTTGGTACTCTTTTATTCATTTTACACTATATAAACGATTTTATTCCATGATATGTCTCATTGCCTCATAACAATATGGCTGACCAATGACAACCGAGGAATAAGGACATGTACCGTTCAGAACTACATACAGCGCATTCGCTAATTGGCGCACTTTCTTCATTTTTTGAAAAACAAATAAAATTTTTATACTATGGGTTTGAATTTTGCATCACCCTGTATATGTTTTCCATACAACAACCAAATATACTACCTAAGAATTGCAAACATGATAAAATGGTAAGAAAATCTACACATTACAACAAAAAATTTTAAAAAATGAAGATAGTACCTGTTGTTATACATGAAGCAATATAACCCTTGCAGTCTTGATGAGACCACGTGACACTCATCCTAAGTAGAAAAAGTATGTCTTCAAACACGAATTTCTTCACTTTTCTTCTAAACTCAACTAATTGGTATATATATGTTGTTAGGCAACATCTCAACAATATAACATATGTCATTTTTATATATATTATATTGTTGTGCATTCTTCCTAACTACTGTATATTTAAGGCTATATCTCCGAAACTTCTGAATATATTTTAATGTAATAAAGCTCAAATTGAAGAGCTGTACCCTCTTCATATTCTGACTGCAAGCAGCGCCCCCTACTGTAGAAGGAAAGTTATCTTGTGCATATCATGTTTGGTACTCTTTTATTCATTTTACACTATATAAACGATTTTATTCCATGATATGTCTCATTGCCTCATAACAATATGGCTGACCAATGACAACCGAGGAATAAGGACATGTACCGTTCAGAACTACATACAGCGCATTCGCTAATTGGCGCACTTTCTTCATTTTTTGAAAAACAAATAAAATTTTTATACTATGGGTTTGAATTTTGCATCACCCTGTATATGTTTTCCATACAACAACCAAATATACTACCTAAGAATTGCAAACATGATAAAATGGTAAGAAAATCTGCACATTACAACAAAAAATTTTAAAAAATGAAGATAGTACCTGTTGTTATACATGAAGCAATATAACCCTTGCAGTCTTGATGAGACCACGTGACACTCATCCTAAGTAGAAAAAGTATGTCTTCAAACACGAATTTCTTCACTTTTCTTCACTTCTCAACTAATTGGTATATATATGTTGTTAGGCAACATCTCAACAATATAACATATGTCATTTTTATATATATTATATTGTTGTGCATTCTTCCTAACTACTGTATATTTAAGGCTATATCTCCGAAACTTCTGAATATATTTTAATGTAATAAAGCTCAAATTGAAGAGCTGTACCCTCTTCATATTCTGACTGCAAGCAGCGCCCCCTACTGTAGAAGGAAAGTTATCTTGTGCATATCATGTTTGGTACTCTTTTATTCATTTTACACTATATAAACGATTTTATTCCATGATATGTCTCATTGCCTCATAACAATATGGCTGACCAATGACAACCGAGGAATAAGGACATGTACCGTTCAGAACTACATACAGCGCATTCGCTAATTGGCGCACTTTCTTCATTTTTTGAAAAACAAATAAAATTTTTATACTATGGGTTTGAATTTTGCATCACCCTGTATATGTTTTCCATACAACAACCAAATATACTACCTAAGAATTGCAAACATGATAAAATGGTAAGAAAATCTACACATTACAACAAAAAAATTTAAAAAATGAAGATAGTACCTGTTGTTATACATGAAGCAATATAACCCTTGCAGTCTTGATGAGACCACGTGACACTCATCCTAAGTAGAAAAAGTATGTCTTCAAACACGAATTTCTTCACTTTTCTTCTAAACTCAACTAATTGGTATATATATGTTGTTAGGCAACATCTCAACAATATAACATATGTCATTTTTATATATATTATATTGTTGTGCATTCTTCCTAACTACTGTATATTTAAGGCTATATCTCCGAAACTTCTGAATATATTTTAATGTAATAAAGCTCAAATTGAAGAGCTGTACCCTCTTCATATTCTGACTGCAAGCAGCGCCCCCTACTGTAGAAGGAAAGTTATCTTGTGCATATCATGTTTGGTACTCTTTTATTCATTTTACACTATATAAACGATTTTATTCCATGATATGTCTCATTGCCTCATAACAATATGGCTGACCAATGACAACCGAGGAATAAGGACATGTACCGTTCAGAACTACATACAGCGCATTCGCTAATTGGCGCACTTTCTTCATTTTTTGAAAAACAAATAAAATTTTTATACTATGGGTTTGAATTTTGCATCACCCTGTATATGTTTTCCATACAACAACCAAATATACTACCTAAGAATTGCAAACATGATAAAATGGTAAGAAAATCTACACATTACAACAAAAAATTTTAAAAAATGAAGATAGTACCTGTTGTTATACATGAAGCAATATAACCCTTGCAGTCTTGATGAGACCACGTGACACTCATCCTAAGTAGAAAAAGTATGTCTTCAAACACGAATTTCTTCACTTTTCTTCTAAACTCAACTAATTGGTATATATATGTTGTTAGGCAACATCTCAACAATATAACATATGTCATTTTTATATATATTATATTGTTGTGCATTCTTCCTAACTACTGTATATTTAAGGCTATATCTCCGAAACTTCTGAATATATTTTAATGTAATAAAGCTCAAATTGAAGAGCTGTACCCTCTTCATATTCTGACTGCAAGCAGCGCCCCCTACTGTAGAAGGAAAGTTATCTTGTGCATATCATGTTTGGTACTCTTTTATTCATTTTACACTATATAAACGATTTTATTCCATGATATGTCTCATTGCCTCATAACAATATGGCTGACCAATGACAACCGAGGAATAAGGACATGTACCGTTCAGAACTACATACAGCGCATTCGCTAATTGGCGCACTTTCTTCATTTTTTGAAAAACAAATAAAATTTTTATACTATGGGTTTGAATTTTGCATCACCCTGTATATGTTTTCCATACAACAACCAAATATACTACCTAAGAATTGCAAACATGATAAAATGGTAAGAAAATCTACACATTACAAGAAAAAAATTTAAAAAATGAAGATAGTACCTGTTGTTATACATGAAGCAATATAACCCTTGCAGTCTTGATGAGACCACGTGACACTCATCCTAAGTAGAAAAAGTATGTCTTCAAACACGAATTTCTTCACTTTTCTTCTAAACTCAACTAATTGGTATATATATGTTGTTAGGCAACATCTCAACAATATAACATATGTCATTTTTATATATATTATATTGTTGTGCATTCTTCCTAACTACTGTATATTTAAGGCTATATCTCCGAAACTTCTGAATATATTTTAATGTAATAAAGCTCAAATTGAAGAGCTGTACCCTCTTCATATTCTGACTGCAAGCAGCGCCCCCTACTGTAGAAGGAAAGTTATCTTGTGCATATCATGTTTGGTACTCTTTTATTCATTTTACACTATATAAACGATTTTATTCCATGATATGTCTCATTGCCTCATAACAATATGGCTGACCAATGACAACCGAGGAATAAGGACATGTACCGTTCAGAACTACATACAGCGCATTCGCTAATTGGCGCACTTTCTTCATTTTTTGAAAAACAAATAAAATTTTTATACTATGGGTTTGAATTTTGCATCACCCTGTATATGTTTTCCATACAACAACCAAATATACTACCTAAGAATTGCAAACATGATAAAATGGTAAGAAAATCTACACATTACAACAAAAAATTTTAAAAAATGAAGATAGTACCTGTTGTTATACATGAAGCAATATAACCCTTGCAGTCTTGATGAGACCACGTGACACTCATCCTAAGTAGAAAAAGTATGTCTTCAAACACGAATTTCTTCACTTTTCTTCTAAACTCAACTAATTGGTATATATATGTTGTTAGGCAACATCTCAACAATATAACATATGTCATTTTTATATATATTATATTGTTGTGCATTCTTCCTAACTACTGTATATTTAAGGCTATATCTCCGAAACTTCTGAATATATTTTAATGTAATAAAGCTCAAATTGAAGAGCTGTACCCTCTTCATATTCTGACTGCAAGCAGCGCCCCCTACTGTAGAAGGAAAGTTATCTTGTGCATATCATGTTTGGTACTCTTTTATTCATTTTACACTATATAAACGATTTTATTCCATGATATGTCTCATTGCCTCATAACAATATGGCTGACCAATGACAACCGAGGAATAAGGACATGTACCGTTCAGAACTACATACAGCGCATTCGCTAATTGGCGCACTTTCTTCATTTTTTGAAAAACAAATAAAATTTTTATACTATGGGTTTGAATTTTGCATCACCCTGTATATGTTTTCCATACAACAACCAAATATACTACCTAAGAATTGCAAACATGATAAAATGGTAAGAAAATCTACACATTACAACAAAAAATTTTTAAAAATGAAGATAGTACCTGTTGTTATACATGAAGCAATATAACCCTTGCAGTCTTGATGAGACCACGTGACACTCATCCTAAGTAGAAAAAGTATGTCTTCAAACACGAATTTCTTCACTTTTCTTCTAAACTCAACTAATTGGTATATATATGTTGTTAGGCAACATCTCAACAATATAACATATGTCATTTTTATATATATTATATTGTTGTGCATTCTTCCTAACTACTGTATATTTAAGGCTATATCTCCGAAACTTCTGAATATATTTTAATGTAATAAAGCTAAAATTGAAGAGCTGTACCCTCTTCATATTCTGACTGCAAGCAGCGCCCCCTACTGTAGAAGGAAAGTTATCTTGTGCATATCATGTTTGGTACTCTTTTATTCATTTTACACTATATAAACGATTTTATTCCATGATATGTCTCATTGCCTCATAACAATATGGCTGACCAATGACAACCGAGGAATAAGGACATGTACCGTTCAGAACTACATACAGCGCATTCGCTAATTGGCGCACTTTCTTCATTTTTTGAAAAACAAATAAAATTTTTATACTATGGGTTTGAATTTTGCATCACCCTGTATATGTTTTCCATACAACAACCAAATATACTACCTAAGAATTGCAAACATGATAAAATGGTAAGAAAATCTACACATTACAACAAAAAATTTTAAAAAATGAAGATAGTACCTGTTGTTATACATGAAGCAATATAACCCTTGCAGTCTTGATGAGACCACGTGACACTCATCCTAAGTAGAAAAAGTATGTCTTCAAACACGAATTTCTTCACTTTTCTTCTAAACTCAACTAATTGGTATATATATGTTGTTAGGCAACATCTCAACAATATAACATATGTCATTTTTATATATATTATATTGTTGTGCATTCTTCCTAACTACTGTATATTTAAGGCTATATCTCCGAAACTTCTGAATATATTTTAATGTAATAAAGCTCAAATTGAAGAGCTGTACCCTCTTCATATTCTGACTGCAAGCAGCGCCCCCTACTGTAGAAGGAAAGTTATCTTGTGCATATCATGTTTGGTACTCTTTTATTCATTTTACACTATATAAACGATTTTATTCCATGATATGTCTCATTGCCTCATAACAATATGGCTGACCAATGACAACCGAGGAATAAGGACATGTACCGTTCAGAACTACATACAGCGCATTCGCTAATTGGCGCACTTTCTTCATTTTTTGAAAAACAAATAAAATTTTTATACTATGGGTTTGAATTTTGCATCACCCTGTATATGTTTTCCATACAACAACCAAATATACTACCTAAGAATTGCAAACATGATAAAATGGTAAGAAAATCTGCACATTACAACAAAAAATTTTAAAAAATGAAGATAGTACCTGTTGTTATACATGAAGCAATATAACCCTTGCAGTCTTGATGAGACCACGTGACACTCATCCTAAATAGAAAAAGTATGTCTTCAAACACGAATTTCTTCACTTTTCTTCTAAACTCAACTAATTGGTATATATATGTTGTTAGGCAACATCTCAACAATATAACATATGTCATTTTTTATATATTATATTGTTGTGCATTCTTCCTAACTACTGTATATTTAAGGCTATATCTCCGAAACTTCTGAATATATTTTAATGAAATAAAGCTCAAATTGAAGAGCTGTACCCTCTTCATATTCTGACTGCAAGCAGCGCCCCCTACTGTAGAAGGAAAGTTATCTTGTGCATATCATGTTTGGTACTGTTTTATTCATTTTACACTATATAAACGATTTTATTCCATGATATGTCTCATTGCCTCATAACAATATGGCTGACCAATGACAACCGAGGAATAACGACATGTACCGTTCAGAACTACATACAGCGCATTCGCTAATTGGCGCACTTTCTTCATTTTTTGAAAAACAAATAAAATTTTATACTATGGGTTTGAATTTTGCATCACCCTGTATATGTTTTCCATACAACAACCAAATATACTACCTAAGAATTGCAAACATGATAAAATGGTAAGAAAATCTACACATTACAACAAAAAATTTTAAAAAATGAAGATAGTACCTGTTGTTATACATGAAGCAATATAACCCTTGCAGTCTTGATGAGACCACGTGACACTCATCCTAAGTAGAAAAAGTATGTCTTCAAACACGAATTTCTTCACTTTTCTTCTAAACTCAACTAATTGGTATATATATGTTGTTAGGCAACATCTCAACAATATAACATATGTCATTTTTATATATATTATATTGTTGTGCATTCTTCCTAACTACTGTATATTTAAGGCTATATCTCCGAAACTTCTGAATATATTTTAATGTAATAAAGCTCAAATTGAAGAGCTGTACCCTCTTCATATTCTGACTGCAAGCAGCGCCCCCTACTGTAGATGGAAAGTTATCTTGTGCATATCATGTTTGGTACTCTTTTATTCATTTTACACTATATAAACGATTTTATTCCATGATATGTCTCATTGCCTCATAACAATATGGCTGACCAATGACAACCGAGGAATAAGGACATGTACCGTTCAGAACTACATACAGCGCATTCGCTAATTGGCGCACTTTCTTCATTTTTTGAAAAACAAATAAAATTTTTATACTATGGGTTTGAATTTTGCATCACCCTGTATATGTTTTCCATACAACAACCAAATATACTACCTAAGAATTGCAAACATGATAAAATGGTAAGAAAATCTACACATTACAACAAAAAATTTTAAAAAATGAAGATAGTACCTGTTGTTATACATGAAGCAATATAACCCTTGCAGTCTTGATGAGACCACGTGACACTCATCCTAAGTAGAAAAAGTATGTCTTCAAACACGAATTTCTTCACTTTTCTTCTAAACTCAACTAATTGGTATATATATGTTGTTAGGCAACATCTCAACAATATAACATATGTCATTTTTATATATATTATATTGTTGTGCATTCTTCCTAACTACTGTATATTTAAGGCTATATCTCCGAAACTTCTGAATATATTTTAATGTAATAAAGCTCAAATTGAAGAGCTGTACCCTCTTCATATTCTGACTGCAAGCAGCGCCCCCTACTGTAGAAGGAAAGTTATCTTGTGCATATCATGTTTGGTACTCTTTTATTCATTTTACACTATATAAACGATTTTATTCCATGATATGTCTCATTGCCTCATAACAATATGGCTGACCAATGACAACCGAGGAATAAGGACATGTACCGTTCAGAACTACATACAGCGCATTCGCTAATTGGCGCACTTTCTTCATTTTTTAAAAACAAATAAAATTTTTATACTATGGGTTTGAATTTTGCATCACCCTGTATATGTTTTCCATACAACAACCAAATATACTACCTAAGAATTGCAAACATGATAAAATGGTAAGAAAATCTACACATTACAACAAAAAATTTTAAAAAATGAAGATAGTACCTGTTGTTATACATGAAGCAATATAACCCTTGCAGTCTTGATGAGACCACGTGACACTCATCCTAAGTAGAAAAAGTATGTCTTCAAACACGAATTTCTTCACTTTTCTTCTAAACTCAACTAATTGGTATATATATGTTGTTAGGCAACATCTCAACAATATAACATATGTCATTTTTATATATATTATATTGTTGTGCATTCTTCCTAACTACTGTATATTTAAGGCTATATCTCCGAAACTTCTGAATATATTTTAATGTAATAAAGCTCAAATTGAAGAGCTGTACCCTCTTCATATTCTGACTGCAAGCAGCGCCCCCTACTGTAGAAGGAAAGTTATCTTGTGCATATCATGTTTGGTACTCTTTTATTCATTTTACACTATATAAACGATTTTATTCCATGATATGTCTCATTGCCTCATAACAATATGGCTGACCAATGACAACCGAGGAATAAGGACATGTACCGTTCAGAACTACATACAGCGCATTCGCTAATTGGCGCACTTTCTTCATTTTTTGAAAAACAAATAAAATTTTTATACTATGGGTTTGAATTTTGCATCACCCTGTATATGTTTTCCATACAACAACCAAATATACTACCTAAGAATTGCAAACATGATAAAATGGTAAGAAAATCTACACATTACAACAAAAAATTTTAAAAAATGAAGATAGTACCTGTTGTTATACATGAAGCAATATAACCCTTGCAGTCTTGATGAGACCACGTGACACTCATCCTAAGTAGAAAAAGTATGTCTTCAAACACGAATTTCTTCACTTTTCTTCTAAACTCAACTAATTGGTATATATATGTTGTTAGGCAACATCTCAACAATATAACATATGTCATTTTATATATATTATATTGTTGTGCATTCTTCCTAACTACTGTATATTTAAGGCTATATCTCCGAAACTTCTGAATATATTTTAATGTAATAAAGCTCAAATTGAAGAGCTGTACCCTCTTCATATTCTGACTGCAAGCAGCGCCCCCTACTGTAGAAGGAAAGTTATCTTGTGCATATCATGTTTGGTACTCTTTTATTCATTTTACACTATATAAACGATTTTATTCCATGATATGTCTCATTGCCTCATAACAATATGGCTGACCAATGACAACCGAGGAATAAGGACATGTACCGTTCAGAACTACATACAGCGCATTCGCTAATTGGCGCACTTTCTTCATTTTTTGAAAAACAAATAAAATTTTTATACTATGGGTTTGAATTTTGCATCACCCTGTATATGTTTTCCATACAACAACCAAATATACTACCTAAGAATTGCAAACATGATAAAATGGTAAGAAAATCTACACATTACAACAAAAAAATTTAAAAAATGAAGATAGTACCTGTTGTTATACATGAAGCAATATAACCCTTGCATTCTTGATGAGACCACGTGACACTCATCCTAAGTAGAAAAAGTATGTCTTCAAACACGAATTTCTTCACTTTTCTTCTAAACTCAACTAATTGGTATATATATGTTGTTAGGCAACATCTCAACAATATAACATATGTCATTTTTATATATATTATATTGTTGTGCATTCTTCCTAACTACTGTATATTTAAGGCTATATCTCCGAAACTTCTGAATATATTTTAATGTAATAAAGCTCAAATTGAAGAGCTGTACCCTCTTCATATTCTGACTGCAAGCAGCGCCCCCTACTGTAGAAGGAAAGTTATCTTGTGCATATCATGTTTGGTACTCTTTTATTCATTTTACACTATATAAACGATTTTATTCCATGATATGTCTCATTGCCTCATAACAATATGGCTGACCAATGACAACCGAGGAATAAGGACATGTACCGTTCAGAACTACATACAGCGCATTCGCTAATTGGCGCACTTTCTTCATTTTTTGAAAAACAAATAAAATTTTTATACTATGGGTTTGAATTTTGCATCACCCTGTATATGTTTTCCATACAACAACCAAATATACTACCTAAGAATTGCAAACATGATAAAATGGTAAGAAAATCTACACATTACAACAAAAAAATTTAAAAAATGAAGATAGTACCTGTTGTTATACATGAAGCAATATAACCCTTGCAGTCTTGATGAGACCACGTGACACTCATCCTAAGTAGAAAAAGTATGTCTTCAAACACGAATTTCTTCACTTTTCTTCTAAACTCAACTAATTGGTATATATATGTTGTTAGGCAACATCTCAACAATATAACATATGTCATTTTTATATATATTATATTGTTGTGCATTCTTCCTAACTACTGTATATTTAAGGCTATATCTCCGAAACTTCTGAATATATTTTAATGTAATAAAGCTCAAATTGAAGAGCTGTACCCTCTTCATATTCTGACTGCAAGCAGCGCCCCCTACTGTAGAAGGAAAGTTATCTTGTGCATATCATGTTTGGTACTCTTTTATTCATTTTACACTATATAAACGATTTTATTCCATGATATGTCTCATTGCCTCATAACAATATGGCTGACCAATGACAACCGAGGAATAAGGACATGTACCGTTCAGAACTACATACAGCGCATTCGCTAATTGGCGCACTTTCTTCATTTTTTGAAAAACAAATAAAATTTTTATACTATGGGTTTGAATTTTGCATCACCCTGTATATGTTTTCCATACAACAACCAAATATACTACCTAAGAATTGCAAACATGATAAAATGGTAAGAAAATCTACACATTACAACAAAAAATTTTAAAAAATGAAGATAGTACCTGTTGTTATACATGAAGCAATATAACCCTTGCAGTCTTGATGAGACCACGTGACACTCATCCTAAGTAGAAAAAGTATGTCTTCAAACACGAATTTCTTCACTTTTCTTCTAAACTCAACTAATTGGTATATATATGTTGTTAGGCAACATCTCAACAATATAACATATGTCATTTTTATATATATTATATTGTTGTGCATTCTTCCTAACTACTGTATATTTAAGGCTATATCTCCGAAACTTCTGAATATATTTTAATGTAATAAAGCTCAAATTGAAGAGCTGTACCCTCTTCATATTCTGACTGCAAGCAGCGCCCCCTACTGTAGAAGGAAAGTTATCTTGTGCATATCATGTTTGGTACTCTTTTATTCATTTTACACTATATAAACGATTTTATTCCATGATATGTCTCATTGCCTCATAACAATATGGCTGACCAATGACAACCGAGGAATAAGGACATGTACCGTTCAGAACTACATACAGCGCATTCGCTAATTGGCGCACTTTCTTCATTTTTTGAAAAACAAATAAAATTTTTATACTATGGGTTTGAATTTTGCATCACCCTGTATATGTTTTCCATACAACAACCAAATATACTACCTAAGAATTGCAAACATGATAAAATGGTAAGAAAATCTACACATTACAACAAAAAATTTTTAAAAATGAAGATAGTACCTGTTGTTATACATGAAGCAATATAACCCTTGCAGTCTTGATGAGACCACGTGACACTCATCCTAAGTAGAAAAAGTATGTCTTCAAACACGAATTTCTTCACTTTTCTTCTAAACTCAACTAATTGGTATATATATGTTGTTAGGCAACATCTCAACAATATAACATATGTCATTTTTATATATATTATATTGTTGTGCATTCTTCCTAACTACTGTATATTTAAGGCTATATCTCCGAAACTTCTGAATATATTTTAATGTAATAAAGCTAAAATTGAAGAGCTGTACCCTCTTCATATTCTGACTGCAAGCAGCGCCCCCTACTGTAGAAGGAAAGTTATCTTGTGCATATCATGTTTGGTACTCTTTTATTCATTTTACACTATATAAACGATTTTATTCCATGATATGTCTCATTGCCTCATAACAATATGGCTGACCAATGACAACCGAGGAATAAGGACATGTACCGTTCAGAACTACATACAGCGCATTCGCTAATTGGCGCACTTTCTTCATTTTTTGAAAAACAAATAAAATTTTTATACTATGGGTTTGAATTTTGCATCACCCTGTATATGTTTTCCATACAACAACCAAATATACTACCTAAGAATTGCAAACATGATAAAATGGTAAGAAAATCTACACATTACAACAAAAAATTTTAAAAAATGAAGATAGTACCTGTTGTTATACATGAAGCAATATAACCCTTGCAGTCTTGATGAGACCACGTGACACTCATCCTAAGTAGAAAAAGTATGTCTTCAAACACGAATTTCTTCACTTTTCTTCTAAACTCAACTAATTGGTATATATATGTTGTTAGGCAACATCTCAACAATATAACATATGTCATTTTTATATATATTATATTGTTGTGCATTCTTCCTAACTACTGTATATTTAAGGCTATATCTCCGAAACTTCTGAATATATTTTAATGTAATAAAGCTCAAATTGAAGAGCTGTACCCTCTTCATATTCTGACTGCAAGCAGCGCCCCCTACTGTAGAAGGAAAGTTATCTTGTGCATATCATGTTTGGTACTCTTTTATTCATTTTACACTATATAAACGATTTTATTCCATGATATGTCTCATTGCCTCATAACAATATGGCTGACCAATGACAACCGAGGAATAAGGACATGTACCGTTCAGAACTACATACAGCGCATTCGCTAATTGGCGCACTTTCTTCATTTTTTGAAAAACAAATAAAATTTTTATACTATGGGTTTGAATTTTGCATCACCCTGTATATGTTTTCCATACAACAACCAAATATACTACCTAAGAATTGCAAACATGATAAAATGGTAAGAAAATCTGCACATTACAACAAAAAATTTTAAAAAATGAAGATAGTACCTGTTGTTATACATGAAGCAATATAACCCTTGCAGTCTTGATGAGACCACGTGACACTCATCCTAAATAGAAAAAGTATGTCTTCAAACACGAATTTCTTCACTTTTCTTCTAAACTCAACTAATTGGTATATATATGTTGTTAGGCAACATCTCAACAATATAACATATGTCATTTTTTATATATTATATTGTTGTGCATTCTTCCTAACTACTGTATATTTAAGGCTATATCTGCGAAACTTCTGAATATATTTTAATGAAATAAAGCTCAAATTGAAGAGCTGTACCCTCTTCATATTCTGACTGCAAGCAGCGCCCCCTACTGTAGAAGGAAAGTTATCTTGTGCATATCATGTTTGGTACTGTTTTATTCATTTTACACTATATAAACGATTTTATTCCATGATATGTCTCATTGCCTCATAACAATATGGCTGACCAATGACAACCGAGGAATAACGACATGTACCGTTCAGAACTACATACAGCGCATTCGCTAATTGGCGCACTTTCTTCATTTTTTGAAAAACAAATAAAATTTTATACTATGGGTTTGAATTTTGCATCACCCTGTATATGTTTTCCATACAACAACCAAATATACTACCTAAGAATTGCAAACATGATAAAATGGTAAGAAAATCTACACATTACAACAAAAAATTTTAAAAAATGAAGATAGTACCTGTTGTTATACATGAAGCAATATAACCCTTGCAGTCTTGATGAGACCACGTGACACTCATCCTAAGTAGAAAAAGTATGTCTTCAAACACGAATTTCTTCACTTTTCTTCTAAACTCAACTAATTGGTATATATATGTTGTTAGGCAACATCTCAACAATATAACATATGTCATTTTTATATATATTATATTGTTGTGCATTCTTCCTAACTACTGTATATTTAAGGCTATATCTCCGAAACTTCTGAATATATTTTAATGTAATAAAGCTCAAATTGAAGAGCTGTACCCTCTTCATATTCTGACTGCAAGCAGCGCCCCCTACTGTAGATGGAAAGTTATCTTGTGCATATCATGTTTGGTACTCTTTTATTCATTTTACACTATATAAACGATTTTATTCCATGATATGTCTCATTGCCTCATAACAATATGGCTGACCAATGACAACCGAGGAATAAGGACATGTACCGTTCAGAACTACATACAGCGCATTCGCTAATTGGCGCACTTTCTTCATTTTTTGAAAAACAAATAAAATTTTTATACTATGGGTTTGAATTTTGCATCACCCTGTATATGTTTTCCATACAACAACCAAATATACTACCTAAGAATTGCAAACATGATAAAATGGTAAGAAAATCTACACATTACAACAAAAAATTTTAAAAAATGAAGATAGTACCTGTTGTTATACATGAAGCAATATAACCCTTGCAGTCTTGATGAGACCACGTGACACTCATCCTAAGTAGAAAAAGTATGTCTTCAAACACGAATTTCTTCACTTTTCTTCTAAACTCAACTAATTGGTATATATATGTTGTTAGGCAACATCTCAACAATATAACATATGTCATTTTTATATATATTATATTGTTGTGCATTCTTCCTAACTACTGTATATTTAAGGCTATATCTCCGAAACTTCTGAATATATTTTAATGTAATAAAGCTCAAATTGAAGAGCTGTACCCTCTTCATATTCTGACTGCAAGCAGCGCCCCCTACTGTAGAAGGAAAGTTATCTTGTGCATATCATGTTTGGTACTCTTTTATTCATTTTACACTATATAAACGATTTTATTCCATGATATGTCTCATTGCCTCATAACAATATGGCTGACCAATGACAACCGAGGAATAAGGACATGTACCGTTCAGAACTACATACAGCGCATTCGCTAATTGGCGCACTTTCTTCATTTTTTAAAAACAAATAAAATTTTTATACTATGGGTTTGAATTTTGCATCACCCTGTATATGTTTTCCATACAACAACCAAATATACTACCTAAGAATTGCAAACATGATAAAATGGTAAGAAAATCTACACATTACAACAAAAAATTTTAAAAAATGAAGATAGTACCTGTTGTTATACATGAAGCAATATAACCCTTGCAGTCTTGATGAGACCACGTGACACTCATCCTAAGTAGAAAAAGTATGTCTTCAAACACGAATTTCTTCACTTTTCTTCTAAACTCAACTAATTGGTATATATATGTTGTTAGGCAACATCTCAACAATATAACATATGTCATTTTTATATATATTATATTGTTGTGCATTCTTCCTAACTACTGTATATTTAAGGCTATATCTCCGAAACTTCTGAATATATTTTAATGTAATAAAGCTCAAATTGAAGAGCTGTACCCTCTTCATATTCTGACTGCAAGCAGCGCCCCCTACTGTAGAAGGAAAGTTATCTTGTGCATATCATGTTTGGTACTCTTTTATTCATTTTACACTATATAAACGATTTTATTCCATGATATGTCTCATTGCCTCATAACAATATGGCTGACCAATGACAACCGAGGAATAAGGACATGTACCGTTCAGAACTACATACAGCACATTCGCTAATTGGCGCACTTTCTTCATTTTTTGAAAAACAAATAAAATTTTTATACTATGGGTTTGAATTTTGCATCACCCTGTATATGTTTTCCATACAACAACCAAATATACTACCTAAGAATTGCAAACATGATAAAATGGTAAGAAAATCTACACATTACAACAAAAAATTTTAAAAAATGAAGATAGTACCTGTTGTTATACATGAAGCAATATAACCCTTGCAGTCTTGATGAGACCACGTGACACTCATCCTAAATAGAAAAAGTATGTCTTCAAACACGAATTTCTTCACTTTTCTTCTAAACTCAACTAATTGGTATATATATGTTGTTAGGCAACATCTCAACAATATAACGTATGTCATTTTTTATATATTATATTGTTGTGCATTCTTCCTAACTACTGTATATTTAAGGCTATATCTCCGAAACTTCTGAATATATTTTAATGAAATAAAGCTCAAATTGAAGAGCTGTACCCTCTTCATATTCTGACTGCAAGCAGCGCCCCCTACTGTAGAAGGAAAGTTATCTTGTGCATATCATGTTTGGTACTGTTTTATTCATTTTACACTATATAAACGATTTTATTCCATGATATGTCTCATTGCCTCATAACAATATGGCTGACCAATGACAACCGAGGAATAACGACATGTAGACTACCGTTCAGAACTACATACAGCGCATTCGCTAATTGGCGCACTTTCTTCATTTTTTGAAAAACAAATAACATTTTTATACTATGGGTTTGAATTTTGCATCACCCTGTATATGTTTTCCATACAACAACCAAATATACTACCTAAGAATTGCAAACATGATAAAATGGTAAGAAAATCTACACATTACAAGAAAAAATTTTAAAAAATGAAGATAGTACCTGTTGTTATACATGAAGCAATATAACCCTTGCAGTCTTGATGAGACCACGTGACACTCATCCTAAATAGAAAAAGTATGTCTTCAAACACGAATTTCTTCACTTTTCTTCTAAACTCAACTAATTGGTATATATATGTTGTTAGGCAACATCTCAACAATATAACATATGTCATTTTTTATATATTATATTGTTGTGCATTCTTCCTAACTACTGTATATTTAAGGCTATATCTCCGAAACTTCTGAATATATTTTAATGTAATAAAGCTCAAATTGAAGAGCTGTACCCTCTTCATATTCTGACTGCAAGCAGCGCCCCCTACTGTAGAAGGAAAGTTATCTTGTGCATATCATGTTTGGTACTGTTTTATTCATTTTACACTATATAAACGATTTTATTCCATGATATGTCTCATTGCCTCATAACAATATGGCTGACGAATGACAACCGAGGAATAACGACATGTACCGTTCAGAACTACATACAGCGCATTCGCTAATTGGCGCACTTTCTTCATTTTTTGAAAAACAAATAAAATTTTTATACTATGGGTTTGAATTTTGCATCACCCTGTATATGTTTTCCATACAACAACCAAATATACTACCTAAGAATTGCAAACATGATAAAATGGTAAGAAAATCTACACATTACAACAAAAAATTTTTAAAAATGAAGATAGTACCTGTTGTTATACATGAAGCAATATAACCCTTGCAGTCTTGATGAGACCACGTGACACTCATCCTAAGTAGAAAAAGTATGTCTTCAAACACGAATTTCTTCACTTTTCTTCTAAACTCAACTAATTGGTATATATATGTTGTTAGGCAACATCTCAACAATATAACATATGTCATTTTTATATATATTATATTGTTGTGCATTCTTTCTAACTACTGTATATTTAAGGCTATATCTCCGAGACTTCTGAATATATTTTAATGTAATAAAGCTCAAATTGAAGAGCTGTACCCTCTTCATATTCTGACTGCAAGCAGCGCCCCCTACTGTAGAAGGAAAGTTATCTTGTGCATATCATGTTTGGTACTCTTTTATTCATTTTACACTATATAAACGATTTTATTCCATGATATGTCTCATTGCCTCATAACAATATGGCTGACCAACGACAACCGAGGAATAAGGACATGTACCGTTCAGAACTACATACAGCGCATTCGCTAATTGGCGCACTTTCTTCATTTTTTGAAAAACAAATAAAATTTTTATACTATGGGTTTGAATTTTGCATCACCCTGTATATGTTTTCCATACAACAACCAAATATACTACCTAAGAATTGCAAACATGATAAAATGGTAAGAAAATCTACACATTACAACAAAAAATTTTAAAAAATGAAGATAGTACCTGTTGTTATACATGAAGCAATATAACCCTTGCAGTCTTGATGAGACCACGTGACACTCATCCTAAATAGAAAAAGTATGTCTTCAAACACGAATTTCTTCACTTTTCTTCTAAACTCAACTAATTGGTATATATATGTTGTTAGGCAACATCTCAACAATATAACATATGTCATTTTTTATATATTATATTGTTGTGCATTCTTCCTAACTACTGTATATTTAAGGCTATATCTCCGAAACTTCTGAATATATTTTAATGAAATAAAGCTCAAATTGAAGAGCTGTACCCTCTTCATATTCTGACTGCAAGCAGCGCCCCCTACTGTAGAAGGAAAGTTATCTTGTCCATATCATGTTTGGTACTGTTTTATTCATTTTACACTATATAAACGATTTTATTCCATGATATGTCTCATTGCCTCATAACAATATGGCTGACGAATGACAACCGAGGAATAACGACATGTACCGTTCAGAACTACATACAGCGCATTCGCTAATTGGCGCACTTTCTTCATTTTTTGAAAAACAAATAAAATTTTTATACTATGGGTTTGAATTTTGCATCACCCTGTATATGTTTTCCATACAACAACCAAATATACTACCTAAGAATTGCAAACATGATAAAATGGTAAGAAAATCTACACATTACAACAAAAAATTTTAAAAAATGAAGATAGTACCTGTTGTTATACATGAAGCAATATAACCCTTGCAGTCTTGATGAGACCACGTGACACTCATCCTAAATAGAAAAAGTATGTCTTCAAACACGAATTTCTTCACTTTTCTTCTAAACTCAACTAATTGGTATATATATGTTGTTAGGCAACATCTCAACAATATAACATATGTCATTTTTATATATATTATATTGTTGTGCATTCTTCCTAACTACTGTATATTTAAGGCTATATCTCCGAAACTTCTGAATATATTTTAATGAAATAAAGCTCAAATTGAAGAGCTGTACCCTCTTCATATTCTGACTGCAAGCAGCGCCCCCTACTGTAGAAGGAAAGTTATCTTGTGCATATCATGTTTGGTACTGTTTTATTCATTTTACACTATATAAACGATTTTATTCCATGATATGTCTCATTGCCTCATAACAATATGGCTGACCAATGACAACCGAGGAATAAGGACATGTACCGTTCAGAACTACATACAGCGCATTCGCTAATTGGCGCACTTTCTTCATTTTTTGAAAAACAAAAAAAATTTTTATACTATGGGTTTGAATTTTGCATCACCCTGTATATGTTTTCCATACAACAACCAAATATACTACCTAAGAATTGCAAACATGATAAAATGGTAAGAAAATCTACACATTACAACAAAAAATTTTAAAAAATGAAGATAGTACCTGTTGTTATACATGAAGCAATATAACCCTTGCAGTCTTGATGAGACCACGTGACACTCATCCTAAGTAGAAAAAGTATGTCTTCAAACACGAATTTCTTCACTTTTCTTCTAAACTCAACTAATTGGTATATATATGTTGTTAGGCAACATCTCAACAATATAACATATGTCATTTTTATATATATTATATTGTTGTGCATTCTTCCTAACTACTGTATATTTAAGGCTATATCTCCGAAACTTCTGAATATATTTTAATGTAATAAAGCTCAAATTGAAGAGCTGTACCCTCTTCATATTCTGACTGCAAGCAGCGCCCCCTACTGTAGAAGGAAAGTTATCTTGTGCATATCATGTTTGGTACTCTTTTATTCATTTTACACTATATAAACGATTTTATTCCATGATATGTCTCATTGCCTCATAACAATATGGCTGACCAATGACAACCGAGGAATAAGGACATGTACCGTTCAGAACTACATACAGCGCATTCGCTAATTGGCGCACTTTCTTCATTTTTTGAAAAACAAATAAAATTTTTATACTATGGGTTTGAATTTTGCATCACCCTGTATATGTTTTCCATACAACAACCAAATATACTACCTAAGAATTGCAAACATGATAAAATGGTAAGAAAATCTACACATTACAACAAAAAATTTTAAAAAATGAAGATAGTACCTGTTGTTATACATGAAGCAATATAACCCTTGCAGTCTTGATGAGACCACGTGACACTCATCCTAAATAGAAAAAGTATGTCTTCAAACACGAATTTCTTCACTTTTCTTCTAAACTCAACTAATTGGTATATATATGTTGTTAGGCAACATCTCAACAATATAACATATGTCATTTTTTATATATTATATTGTTGTGCATTCTTCCTAACTACTGTATATTTAAGGCTATATCTCCGAAACTTCTGAATATATTTTAATGAAATAAAGCTCAAATTGAAGAGCTGTACCCTCTTCATATTCTGACTGCAAGCAGCGCCCCCTACTGTAGAAGGAAAGTTATCTTGTCCATATCATGTTTGGTACTGTTTTATTCATTTTACACTATATAAACGATTTTATTCCATGATATGTCTCATTGCCTCATAACAATATGGCTGACGAATGACAACCGAGGAATAAGGACATGTACCGTTCAGAACTACATACAGCGCATTCGCTAATTGGCGCACTTTCTTCATTTTTTGAAAAACAAATAAAATTTTTATACTATGGGTTTGAATTTTGCATCACCCTGTATATGTTTTCCATACAACAACCAAATATACTACCTAAGAATTGCAAACATGATAAAATGGTAAGAAAATCTACACATTACAACAAAAAATTTTAAAAAATGAAGATAGTACCTGTTGTTATACATGAAGCAATATAACCCTTGCAGTCTTGATGAGACCACGTGACACTCATCCTAAATAGAAAAAGTATGTCTTCAAACACGAATTTCTTCACTTTTCTTCTAAACTCAACTAATTGGTATATATATGTTGTTAGGCAACATCTCAACAATATAACATATGTCATTTTTATATATATTATATTGTTGTGCATTCTTCCTAACTACTGTATATTTAAGGCTATATCTCCGAAACTTCTGAATATATTTTAATGAAATAAAGCTCAAATTGAAGAGCTGTACCCTCTTCATATTCTGACTGCAAGCAGCGCCCCCTACTGTAGAAGGAAAGTTATCTTGTGCATATCATGTTTGGTACTGTTTTATTCATTTTACACTATATAAACGATTTTATTCCATGATATGTCTCATTGCCTCATAACAATATGGCTGACCAATGACAACCGAGGAATAAGGACATGTACCGTTCAGAACTACATACAGCGCATTCGCTAATTGGCGCACTTTCTTCATTTTTTGAAAAACAAAAAAAATTTTTATACTATGGGTTTGAATTTTGCATCACCCTGTATATGTTTTCAATACAACAACCAAATATACTACCTAAGAATTGCAAACATGATAAAATGGTAAGAAAATCTACACATTACAACAAAAAATTTTAAAAAATGAAGATAGTACCTGTTGTTATACATGAAGCAATATAACCCTTGCAGTCTTGATGAGACCACGTGACACTCATCCTAAGTAGAAAAAGTATGTCTTCAAACACGAATTTCTTCACTTTTCTTCTAAACTCAACTAATTGGTATATATATGTTGTTAGGCAACATCTCAACAATATAACATATGTCATTTTTATATATATTATATTGTTGTGCATTCTTCATAACTACTGTATATTTAAGGCTATATCTCCGAAACTTCTGAATATATTTTAATGTAATAAAGCTCAAATTGAAGAGCTGTACCCTCTTCATATTCTGACTGCAAGCAGCGCCCCCTACTGTAGAAGGAAAGTTATCTTGTGCATATCATGTTTGGTACTGTTTTATTCATTTTACACTATATAAACGATTTTATTCCATGATATGTCTCATTGCCTCATAACAATATGGCTGACCAATGACAACCGAGGAATAAGGACATGTACCGTTCAGAACTACATACAGCGCATTCGCTAATTGGCGCACTTTCTTCATTTTTTGAAAAACAAATAAAATTTTTATACTATGGGTTTGAATTTTGCATCACCCTGTATATGTTTTCCATACAACAACCAAATATACTACCTAAGAATTGCAAACATGATAAAATGGTAAGAAAATCTACACATTACAACAAAAAATTTTAAAAAATGAAGATAGTACCTGTTGTTATACATGAAGCAATATAACCCTTGCAGTCTTGATGAGACCACGTGACACTCATCCTAAATAGAAAAAGTATGTCTTCAAACACGAATTTCTTCACTTTTCTTCTAAACTCAACTAATTGGTATATATATGTTGTTAGGCAACATCTCAACAATATAACATATGTCATTTTTATATATATTATATTGTTGTGCATTCTTCCTAACTACTGTATATTTAAGGCTATATCTCCGAAACTTCTGAATATATTTTAATGAAATAAAGCTCAAATTGAAGAGCTGTACCCTCTTCATATTCTGACTGCAAGCAGCGCCCCCTACTGTAGAAGGAAAGTTATCTTGTGCATATCATGTTTGGTACTGTTTTATTCATTTTACACTATATAAACGATTTTATTCCATGATATGTCTCATTGCCTCATAACAATATGGCTGACCAATGACAACCGAGGAATAAGGACATGTACCGTTCAGAACTACATACAGCGCATTCGCTAATTGGCGCACTTTCTTCATTTTTTGAAAAACAAAAAAAATTTTTATACTATGGGTTTGAATTTTGCATCACCCTGTATATGTTTTCCATACAACAACCAAATATACTACCTAAGAATTGCAAACATGATAAAATGGTAAGAAAATCTACACATTACAACAAAAAATTTTAAAAAATGAAGATAGTACCTGTTGTTATACATGAAGCAATATAACCCTTGCAGTCTTGATGAGACCACGTGACACTCATCCTAAGTAGAAAAAGTATGTCTTCAAACACGAATTTCTTCACTTTTCTTCTAAACTCAACTAATTGGTATATATATGTTGTTAGGCAACATCTCAACAATATAACATATGTCATTTTTATATATATTATATTGTTGTGCATTCTTCCTAACTACTGTATATTTAAGGCTATATCTCCGAAACTTCTGAATATATTTTAATGAAATAAAGCTCAAATTGAAGAGCTGTACCCTCTTCATATTCTGACTGCAAGCAGCGCCCCCTACTGTAGAAGGAAAGTTATCTTGTCCATATCATGTTTGGTACTGTTTTATTCATTTTACACTATATAAACGATTTTATTCCATGATATGTCTCATTGCCTCATAACAATATGGCTGACGAATGACAACCGAGGAATAAGGACATGTACCGTTCAGAACTACATACAGCGCATTCGCTAATTGGCGCACTTTCTTCATTTTTTGAAAAACAAATAAAATTTTTATACTATGGGTTTGAATTTTGCATCACCCTGTATATGTTTTCCATACAACAACCAAATATACTACCTAAGAATTGCAAACATGATAAAATGGTAAGAAAATCTACACATTACAACAAAAAATTTTAAAAAATGAAGATAGTACCTGTTGTTATACATGAAGCAATATAACCCTTGCAGTCTTGATGAGACCACGTGACACTCATCCTAAATAGAAAAAGTATGTCTTCAAACACGAATTTCTTCACTTTTCTTCTAAACTCAACTAATTGGTATATATATGTTGTTAGGCAACATCTCAACAATATAACATATGTCATTTTTATATATATTATATTGTTGTGCATTCTTCCTAACTACTGTATATTTAAGGCTATATCTCCGAAACTTCTGAATATATTTTAATGAAATAAAGCTCAAATTGAAGAGCTGTACCCTCTTCATATTCTGACTGCAAGCAGCGCCCCCTACTGTAGAAGGAAAGTTATCTTGTGCATATCATGTTTGGTACTGTTTTATTCATTTTACACTATATAAACGATTTTATTCCATGATATGTCTCATTGCCTCATAACAATATGGCTGACCAATGACAACCGAGGAATAAGGACATGTACCGTTCAGAACTACATACAGCGCATTCGCTAATTGGCGCACTTTCTTCATTTTTTGAAAAACAAAAAAAATTTTTATACTATGGGTTTGAATTTTGCATCACCCTGTATATGTTTTCAATACAACAACCAAATATACTACCTAAGAATTGCAAACATGATAAAATGGTAAGAAAATCTACACATTACAACAAAAAATTTTAAAAAATGAAGATAGTACCTGTTGTTATACATGAAGCAATATAACCCTTGCAGTCTTGATGAGACCACGTGACACTCATCCTAAGTAGAAAAAGTATGTCTTCAAACACGAATTTCTTCACTTTTCTTCTAAACTCAACTAATTGGTATATATATGTTGTTAGGCAACATCTCAACAATATAACATATGTCATTTTTATATATATTATATTGTTGTGCATTCTTCATAACTACTGTATATTTAAGGCTATATCTCCGAAACTTCTGAATATATTTTAATGTAATAAAGCTCAAATTGAAGAGCTGTACCCTCTTCATATTCTGACTGCAAGCAGCGCCCCCTACTGTAGAAGGAAAGTTATCTTGTGCATATCATGTTTGGTACTGTTTTATTCATTTTACACTATATAAACGATTTTATTCCATGATATGTCTCATTGCCTCATAACAATATGGCTGACCAATGACAACCGAGGAATAAGGACATGTACCGTTCAGAACTACATACAGCGCATTCGCTAATTGGCGCACTTTCTTCATTTTTTGAAAAACAAATAAAATTTTTATACTATGGGTTTGAATTTTGCATCACCCTGTATATGTTTTCCATACAACAACCAAATATACTACCTAAGAATTGCAAACATGATAAAATGGTAAGAAAATCTACACATTACAACAAAAAATTTTAAAAAATGAAGATAGTACCTGTTGTTATACATGAAGCAATATAACCCTTGCAGTCTTGATGAGACCACGTGACACTCATCCTAAATAGAAAAAGTATGTCTTCAAACACGAATTTCTTCACTTTTCTTCTAAACTCAACTAATTGGTATATATATGTTGTTAGGCAACATCTCAACAATATAACATATGTCATTTTTTATATATTATATTGTTGTGCATTCTTCCTAACTACTGTATATTTAAGGCTATATCTCCGAAACTTCTGAATATATTTTAATGAAATAAAGCTCAAATTGAAGAGCAGTACCCTCTTCATATTCTGACTGCAAGCAGTGCCCCCTACTGTAGAAGGAAAGTTATCTTGTGCATATCATGTTTGGTACTGTTTTATTCATTTTACACTATATAAACGATTTTATTCCATGATATGTCTCATTGCCTCATAACAATATGGCTGACCAATGACAACCGAGGAATAAGGACATGTACCGTTCAGAACTACATACAGCGCATTCGCTAATTGGCGCACTTTCTTCATTTTTTGAAAAACAAATAAAATTTTATACTATGGGTTTGAATTTTGCATCACCCTGTATATGTTTTCCATACAACAACCAAATATACTACCTAAGAATTGCAAACATGATAAAATGGTAAGAAAATCTACACATTACAACAAAAAATTTTAAAAAATGAAGATAGTACCTGTTGTTATACATGAAGCAATATAACCCTTGCAGTCTTGATGAGACCACGTGACACTCATCCTAAGTAGAAAAAGTATGTCTTCAAACACGAATTTCTTCACTTTTCTTCTAAACTCAACTAATTGGTATATATATGTTGTTAGGCAACATCTCAACAATATAACATATGTCATTTTTATATATATTATATTGTTGTGCATTCTTCCTAACTACTGTATATTTAAGGCTATATCTCCGAAACTTCTGAATATATTTTAATGTAATAAAGCTCAAATTGAAGAGCAGTACCCTCATCATATTCTGACTGCAAGCAGCGCCCCCTACTGTAGAAGGAAAGTTATCTTGTGCATATCATGTTTGGTACTCTTTTATTCATTTTACACTATATAAACGATTTTATTCCATGATATGTCTCATTGCCTCATAACAATATGGCTGACCAATGACAACCGAGGAATAAGGACATGTACCGTTCAGAACTACATACAGCGCATTCGCTAATTGGCGCACTTTCTTCATTTTTTGAAAAACAAATAAAATTTTATACTATGGGTTTGAATTTTGCATCACCCTGTATATGTTTTCCATACAACAACCAAATATAATACCTAAGAATTGCAAACATGATAAAATGGTAAGAAAATCTACACATTACAACAAAAAATTTTAAAAAATGAAGATAGTACCTGTTGTTATACATGAAGCAATATAACCCTTGCAGTCTTGATGAGACCACGTGACACTCATCCTAAGTAGAAAAAGTATGTCTTCAAACACGAATTTCTTCACTTTTCTTCTAAACTCAACTAATTGGTATATATATGTTGTTAGGCAACATCTCAACAATATAACATATGTCATTTTTATATATATTATATTGTTGTGCATTCTTCCTAACTACTGTATATTTAAGGCTATATCTCCGAAACTTCTGAATATATTTTAATGTAATAAAGCTCAAATTGAAGAGCTGTACCCTCTTCATATTCTGACTGCAAGCAGCGCCCCCTACTGTAGAAGGAAAGTTATCTTGTGCATATCATGTTTGGTACTCTTTTATTCATTTTACACTATATAAACGATTTTATTCCATGATATGTCTCATTGCCTCATAACAATATGGCTGACCAATGACAACCGAGGAATAAGGACATGTACCGTTCAGAACTACATACAGCGCATTCGCTAATTGGCGCACTTTCTTCATTTTTTGAAAAACAAATAAAATTTTTATACTATGGGTTTGAATTTTGCATCACCCTGTATATGTTTTCCATACAACAACCAAATATACTACCTAAGAATTGCAAACATGATAAAATGGTAAGAAAATCTACACATTACAACAAAAAATTTTAAAAAATGAAGATAGTACCTGTTGTTATACATGAAGCAATATAACCCTTGCAGTCTTGATGAGACCACGTGACACTCATCCTAAGTAGAAAAAGTATGTCTTCAAACACGAATTTCTTCACTTTTCTTCTAAACTCAACTAATTGGTATATATATGTTGTTAGGCAACATCTCAACAATATAACATATGTCATTTTTATATATATTATATTGTTGTGCATTCTTCCTAACTACTGTATATTTAAGGCTATATCTCCGAAACTTCTGAATATATTTTAATGTAATAAAGCTCAAATTGAAGAGCTGTACCCTCTTCATATTCTGACTGCAAGCAGCGCCCCCTACTGTAGAAGGAAAGTTATCTTGTGCATATCATGTTTGGTACTCTTTTATTCATTTTACACTATATAAACGATTTTATTCCATGATATGTCTCATTGCCTCATAACAATATGGCTGACCAATGACAACCGAGGAATAAGGACATGTACCGTTCAGAACTACATACAGCGCATTCGCTAATTGGCGCACTTTCTTCATTTTTTGAAAAACAAATAAAATTTTTATACTATGGGTTTGAATTTTGCATCACCCTGTATATGTTTTCCATACAACAACCAAATATACTACCTAAGAATTGCAAACATGATAAAATGGTAAGAAAATCTACACATTACAACAAAAAATTTTAAAAAATGAAGATAGTACCTGTTGTTATACATGAAGCAATATAACCCTTGCAGTCTTGATGAGACCACGTGACACTCATCCTAAGTAGAAAAAGTATGTCTTCAAACACGAATTTCTTCACTTTTCTTCTAAACTCAACTAATTGGTATATATATGTTGTTAGGCAACATCTCAACAATATAACATATGTCATTTTTATATATATTATATTGTTGTGCATTCTTCCTAACTACTGTATATTTAAGGCTATATCTCCGAAACTTCTGAATATATTTTAATGTAATAAAGCTCAAATTGAAGAGCTGTACCCTCTTCATATTCTGACTGCAAGCAGCGCCCCCTACTGTAGAAGGAAAGTTATCTTGTGCATATCATGTTTGGTACTCTTTTATTCATTTTACACTATATAAACGATTTTATTCCATGATATGTCTCATTGCCTCATAACAATATGGCTGACCAATGACAACCGAGGAATAAGGACATGTACCGTTCAGAACTACATACAGCGCATTCGCTAATTGGCGCACTTTCTTCATTTTTTGAAAAACAAATAAAATTTTTATACTATGGGTTTGAATTTTGCATCACCCTGTATATGTTTTCCATACAACAACCAAATATACTACCTAAGAATTGCAAACATGATAAAATGGTAAGAAAATCTACACATTACAACAAAAAATTTTAAAAAATGAAGATAGTACCTGTTGTTATACATGAAGCAATATAACCCTTGCAGTCTTGATGAGACCACGTGACACTCATCCTAAGTAGAAAAAGTATGTCTTCAAACACGAATTTCTTCACTTTTCTTCTAAACTCAACTAATTGGTATATATATGTTGTTAGGCAACATCTCAACAATATAACATATGTCATTTTTATATATATTATATTGTTGTGCATTCTTCCTAACTACTGTATATTTAAGGCTATATCTCCGAAACTTCTGAATATATTTTAATGTAATAAAGCTCAAATTGAAGAGCTGTACCCTCTTCATATTCTGACTGCAAGCAGCGCCCCCTACTGTAGAAGGAAAGTTATCTTGTGCATATCATGTTTGGTACTCTTTTATTCATTTTACACTATATAAACGATTTTATTCCATGATATGTCTCATTGCCTCATAACAATATGGCTGACCAATGACAACCGAGGAATAAGGACATGTACCGTTCAGAACTACATACAGCGCATTCGCTAATTGGCGCACTTTCTTCATTTTTTGAAAAACAAATAAAATTTTTATACTATGGGTTTGAATTTTGCATCACCCTGTATATGTTTTCCATACAACAACCAAATATACTACCTAAGAATTGCAAACATGATAAAATGGTAAGAAAATCTACACATTACAACAAAAAATTTTAAAAAATGAAGATAGTACCTGTTGTTATACATGAAGCAATATAACCCTTGCAGTCTTGATGAGACCACGTGACACTCATCCTAAGTAGAAAAAGTATGTCTTCAAACACGAATTTCTTCACTTTTCTTCTAAACTCAACTAATTGGTATATATATGTTGTTAGGCAACATCTCAACAATATAACATATGTCATTTTTATATATATTATATTGTTGTGCATTCTTCCTAACTACTGTATATTTAAGGCTATATCTCCGAAACTTCTGAATATATTTTAATGTAATAAAGCTCAAATTGAAGAGCTGTACCCTCTTCATATTCTGACTGCAAGCAGCGCCCCCTACTGTAGAAGGAAAGTTATCTTGTGCATATCATGTTTGGTACTGTTTTATTCATTTTACACTATATAAACGATTTTATTCCATGATATGTCTCATTGCCTCATAACAATATGGCTGACCAATGACAACCGAGGAATAAGGACATGTACCGTTCAGAACTACATACAGCGCATTCGCTAATTGGCGCACTTTCTTCATTTTTTGAAAAACAAAAAAAATTTTTATACTATGGGTTTGAATTTTGCATCACCCTGTATATGTTTTCCATACAACAACCAAATATACTACCTAAGAATTGCAAACATGATAAAATGGTAAGAAAATCTACACATTACAACAAAAAATTTTAAAAAATGAAGATAGTACCTGTTGTTATACATGAAGCAATATAACCCTTGCAGTCTTGATGAGACCACGTGACACTCATCCTAAGTAGAAAAAGTATGTCTTCAAACACGAATTTCTTCACTTTTCTTCTAAACTCAACTAATTGGTATATATATGTTGTTAGGCAACATCTCAACAATATAACATATGTCATTTTTATATATATTATATTGTTGTGCATTCTTCCTAACTACTGTATATTTAAGGCTATATCTCCGAAACTTCTGAATATATTTTAATGTAATAAAGCTCAAATTGAAGAGCTGTACCCTCTTCATATTCTGACTGCAAGCAGCGCCCCCTACTGTAGAAGGAAAGTTATCTTGTGCATATCATGTTTGGTACTCTTTTATTCATTTTACACTATATAAACGATTTTATTCCATGATATGTCTCATTGCCTCATAACAATATGGCTGACCAATGACAACCGAGGAATAAGGACATGTACCGTTCAGAACTACATACAGCGCATTCGCTAATTGGCGCACTTTCTTCATTTTTTGAAAAACAAATAAAATTTTTATACTATGGGTTTGAATTTTGCATCACCCTGTATATGTTTTCCATACAACAACCAAATATACTACCTAAGAATTGCAAACATGATAAAATGGTAAGAAAATCTACACATTACAACAAAAAATTTTAAAAAATGAAGATAGTACCTGTTGTTATACATGAAGCAATATAACCCTTGCAGTCTTGATGAGACCACGTGACACTCATCCTAAATAGAAAAAGTATGTCTTCAAACACGAATTTCTTCACTTTTCTTCTAAACTCAACTAATTGGTATATATATGTTGTTAGGCAACATCTCAACAATATAACATATGTCATTTTTTATATATTATATTGTTGTGCATTCTTCCTAACTACTGTATATTTAAGGCTATATCTCCGAAACTTCTGAATATATTTTAATGAAATAAAGCTCAAATTGAAGAGCTGTACCCTCTTCATATTCTGACTGCAAGCAGCGCCCCCTACTGTAGAAGGAAAGTTATCTTGTCCATATCATGTTTGGTACTGTTTTATTCATTTTACACTATATAAACGATTTTATTCCATGATATGTCTCATTGCCTCATAACAATATGGCTGACGAATGACAACCGAGGAATAAGGACATGTACCGTTCAGAACTACATACAGCGCATTCGCTAATTGGCGCACTTTCTTCATTTTTTGAAAAACAAATAAAATTTTTATACTATGGGTTTGAATTTTGCATCACCCTGTATATGTTTTCCATACAACAACCAAATATACTACCTAAGAATTGCAAACATGATAAAATGGTAAGAAAATCTACACATTACAACAAAAAATTTTAAAAAATGAAGATAGTACCTGTTGTTATACATGAAGCAATATAACCCTTGCAGTCTTGATGAGACCACGTGACACTCATCCTAAATAGAAAAAGTATGTCTTCAAACACGAATTTCTTCACTTTTCTTCTAAACTCAACTAATTGGTATATATATGTTGTTATTCAACATCTCAACAATATAACATATGTCATTTTTATATATATTATATTGTTGTGCATTCTTCCTAACTACTGTATATTTAAGGCTATATCTCCGAAACTTCTGAATATATTTTAATGAAATAAAGCTCAAATTGAAGAGCTGTACCCTCTTCATATTCTGACTGCAAGCAGCGCCCCCTACTGTAGAAGGAAAGTTATCTTGTGCATATCATGTTTGGTACTGTTTTATTCATTTTACACTATATAAACGATTTTATTCCATGATATGTCTCATTGCCTCATAACAATATGGCTGACCAATGACAACCGAGGAATAAGGACATGTACCGTTCAGAACTACATACAGCGCATTCGCTAATTGGCGCACTTTCTTCATTTTTTGAAAAACAAAAAAAATTTTTATACTATGGGTTTGAATTTTGCATCACCCTGTATATGTTTTCAATACAACAACCAAATATACTACCTAAGAATTGCAAACATGATAAAATGGTAAGAAAATCTACACATTACAACAAAAAATTTTAAAAAATGAAGATAGTACCTGTTGTTATACATGAAGCAATATAACCCTTGCAGTCTTGATGAGACCACGTGACACTCATCCTAAGTAGAAAAAGTATGTCTTCAAACACGAATTTCTTCACTTTTCTTCTAAACTCAACTAATTGGTATATATATGTTGTTAGGCAACATCTCAACAATATAACATATGTCATTTTTATATATATTATATTGTTGTGCATTCTTCCTAACTACTGTATATTTAAGGCTATATCTCCGAAACTTCTGAATATATTTTAATGTAATAAAGCTCAAATTGAAGAGCTGTACCCTCTTCATATTCTGACTGCAAGCAGCGCCCCCTACTGTAGAAGGAAAGTTATCTTGTGCATATCATGTTTGGTACTGTTTTATTCATTTTACACTATATAAACGATTTTATTCCATGATATGTCTCATTGCCTCATAACAATATGGCTGACCAATGACAACCGAGGAATAAGGACATGTACCGTTCAGAACTACATACAGCGCATTCGCTAATTGGCGCACTTTCTTCATTTTTTGAAAAACAAATAAAATTTTTATACTATGGGTTTGAATTTTGCATCACCCTGTATATGTTTTCCATACAACAACCAAATATACTACCTAAGAATTGCAAACATGATAAAATGGTAAGAAAATCTACACATTACAACAAAAAATTTTAAAAAATGAAGATAGTACCTGTTGTTATACATGAAGCAATATAACCCTTGCAGTCTTGATGAGACCACGTGACACTCATCCTAAATAGAAAAAGTATGTCTTCAAACACGAATTTCTTCACTTTTCTTCTAAACTCAACTAATTGGTATATATATGTTGTTAGGCAACATCTCAACAATATAACATATGTCATTTTTTATATATTATATTGTTGTGCATTCTTCCTAACTACTGTATATTTAAGGCTATATCTCCGAAACTTCTGAATATATTTTAATGAAATAAAGCTCAAATTGAAGAGCAGTACCCTCTTCATATTCTGACTGCAAGCAGTGCCCCCTACTGTAGAAGGAAAGTTATCTTGTGCATATCATGTTTGGTACTGTTTTATTCATTTTACACTATATAAACGATTTTATTCCATGATATGTCTCATTGCCTCATAACAATATGGCTGACCAATGACAACCGAGGAATAAGGACATGTACCGTTCAGAACTACATACAGCGCATTCGCTAATTGGCGCACTTTCTTCATTTTTTGAAAAACAAATAAAATTTTATACTATGGGTTTGAATTTTGCATCACCCTGTATATGTTTTCCATACAACAACCAAATATACTACCTAAGAATTGCAAACATGATAAAATGGTAAGAAAATCTACACATTACAACAAAAAATTTTAAAAAATGAAGATAGTACCTGTTGTTATACATGAAGCAATATAACCCTTGCAGTCTTGATGAGACCACGTGACACTCATCCTAAGTAGAAAAAGTATGTCTTCAAACACGAATTTCTTCACTTTTCTTCTAAACTCAACTAATTGGTATATATATGTTGTTAGGCAACATCTCAACAATATAACATATGTCATTTTTATATATATTATATTGTTGTGCATTCTTCCTAACTACTGTATATTTAAGGCTATATCTCCGAAACTTCTGAATATATTTTAATGTAATAAAGCTCAAATTGAAGAGCTGTACCCTCATCATATTCTGACTGCAAGCAGCGCCCCCTACTGTAGAAGGAAAGTTATCTTGTGCATATCATGTTTGGTACTCTTTTATTCATTTTACACTATATAAACGATTTTATTCCATGATATGTCTCATTGCCTCATAACAATATGGCTGACCAATGACAACCGAGGAATAAGGACATGTACCGTTCAGAACTACATACAGCGCATTCGCTAATTGGCGCACTTTCTTCATTTTTTGAAAAACAAATAAAATTTTATACTATGGGTTTGAATTTTGCATCACCCTGTATATGTTTTCCATACAACAACCAAATATAATACCTAAGAATTGCAAACATGATAAAATGGTAAGAAAATCTACACATTACAACAAAAAATTTTAAAAAATGAAGATAGTACCTGTTGTTATACATGAAGCAATATAACCCTTGCAGTCTTGATGAGACCACGTGACACTCATCCTAAGTAGAAAAAGTATGTCTTCAAACACGAATTTCTTCACTTTTCTTCTAAACTCAACTAATTGGTATATATATGTTGTTAGGCAACATCTCAACAATATAACATATGTCATTTTTATATATATTATATTGTTGTGCATTCTTCCTAACTACTGTATATTTAAGGCTATATCTCCGAAACTTCTGAATATATTTTAATGTAATAAAGCTCAAATTGAAGAGCTGTACCCTCATCATATTCTGACTGCAAGCAGCGCCCCCTACTGTAGAAGGAAAGTTATCTTGTGCATATCATGTTTGGTACTCTTTTATTCATTTTACACTATATAAACGATTTTATTCCATGATATGTCTCATTGCCTCATAACAATATGGCTGACCAATGACAACCGAGGAATAAGGACATGTACCGTTCAGAACTACATACAGCGCATTCGCTAATTGGCGCACTTTCTTCATTTTTTGAAAAACAAATAAAATTTTTATACTATGGGTTTGAATTTTGCATCACCCTGTATATGTTTTCCATACAACAACCAAATATACTACCTAAGAATTGCAAACATGATAAAATGGTATGAAAATCTACACATTACAACAAAAAATTTTAAAAAATGAAGATAGTACCTGTTGTTATACATGAAGCAATATAACCCTTGCAGTCTTGATGAGACCACGTGACACTCATCCTAAGTAGAAAAAGTATGTCTTCAAACACGAATTTCTTCACTTTTCTTCTAAACTCAACTAATTGGTATATATATGTTGTTAGGCAACATCTCAACAATATAACATATGTCATTTTTATATATATTATATTGTTGTGCATTCTTCCTAACTACTGTATATTTAAGGCTATATCTCCGAAACTTCTGAATATATTTTAATGTAATAAAGCTCAAATTGAAGAGCTGTACCCTCTTCATATTCTGACTGCAAGCAGCGCCCCCTACTGTAGAAGGAAAGTTATCTTGTGCATATCATGTTTGGTACTCTTTTATTCATTTTACACTATATAAACGATTTTATTCCATGATATGTCTCATTGCCTCATAACAATATGGCTGACCAATGACAACCGAGGAATAAGGACATGTACCGTTCAGAACTACATACAGCGCATTCGCTAATTGGCGCACTTTCTTCATTTTTTGAAAAACAAATAAAATTTTTATACTATGGGTTTGAATTTTGCATCACCCTGTATATGTTTTCCATACAACAACCAAATATACTACCTAAGAATTGCAAACATGATAAAATGGTAAGAAAATCTACACATTACAACAAAAAATTTTAAAAAATGAAGATAGTACCTGTTGTTATACATGAAGCAATATAACCCTTGCAGTCTTGATGAGACCACGTGACACTCATCCTAAGTAGAAAAAGTATGTCTTCAAACACGAATTTCTTCACTTTTCTTCTAAACTCAACTAATTGGTATATATATGTTGTTAGGCAACATCTCAACAATATAACATATGTCATTTTTATATATATTATATTGTTGTGCATTCTTCCTAACTACTGTATATTTAAGGCTATATCTCCGAAACTTCTGAATATATTTTAATGTAATAAAGCTCAAATTGAAGAGCTGTACCCTCTTCATATTCTGACTGCAAGCAGCGCCCCCTACTGTAGAAGGAAAGTTATCTTGTGCATATCATGTTTGGTACTCTTTTATTCATTTTACACTATATAAACGATTTTATTCCATGATATGTCTCATTGCCTCATAACAATATGGCTGACCAATGACAACCGAGGAATAAGGACATGTACCGTTCAGAACTACATACAGCGCATTCGCTAATTGGCGCACTTTCTTCATTTTTTGAAAAACAAATAAAATTTTTATACTATGGGTTTGAATTTTGCATCACCCTGTATATGTTTTCCATACAACAACCAAATATACTACCTAAGAATTGCAAACATGATAAAATGGTAAGAAAATCTACACATTACAACAAAAAATTTTAAAAAATGAAGATAGTACCTGTTGTTATACATGAAGCAATATAACCCTTGCAGTCTTGATGAGACCACGTGACACTCATCCTAAGTAGAAAAAGTATGTCTTCAAACACGAATTTCTTCACTTTTCTTCTAAACTCAACTAATTGGTATATATATGTTGTTAGGCAACATCTCAACAATATAACATATGTCATTTTTATATATATTATATTGTTGTGCATTCTTCCTAACTACTGTATATTTAAGGCTATATCTCCGAAACTTCTGAATATATTTTAATGTAATAAAGCTCAAATTGAAGAGCTGTACCCTCTTCATATTCTGACTGCAAGCAGCGCCCCCTACTGTAGAAGGAAAGTTATCTTGTGCATATCATGTTTGGTACTCTTTTATTCATTTTACACTATATAAACGATTTTATTCCATGATATGTCTCATTGCCTCATAACAATATGGCTGACCAATGACAACCGAGGAATAAGGACATGTACCGTTCAGAACTACATACAGCGCATTCGCTAATTGGCGCACTTTCTTCATTTTTTGAAAAAAAAAATAAAATTTTTATACTATGGGTTTGAATTTTGCATCACCCTGTATATGTTTTCCATACAACAACCAAATATACTACCTAAGAATTGCAAACATGATAAAATGGTAAGAAAATCTACACATTACAACAAAAAATTTTAAAAAATGAAGATAGTACCTGTTGTTATACATGAAGCAATATAACCCTTGCAGTCTTGATGAGACCACGTGACACTCATCCTAAGTAGAAAAAGTATGTCTTCAAACACGAATTTCTTCACTTTTCTTCTAAACTCAACTAATTGGTATATATATGTTGTTAGGCAACATCTCAACAATATAACATATGTCATTTTTATATATATTATATTGTTGTGCATTCTTCCTAACTACTGTATATTTAAGGCTATATCTCCGAAACTTCTGAATATATTTTAATGTAATAAAGCTCAAATTGAAGAGCTGTACCCTCTTCATATTCTGACTGCAAGCAGCGCCCCCTACTGTAGAAGGAAAGTTATCTTGTGCATATCATGTTTGGTACTCTTTTATTCATTTTACACTATATAAACGATTTTATTCCATGATATGTCTCATTGCCTCATAACAATATGGCTGACCAATGACAACCGAGGAATAAGGACATGTACCGTTCAGAACTACATACAGCGCATTCGCTAATTGGCGCACTTTCTTCATTTTTTGAAAAACAAATAAAATTTTTATACTATGGGTTTGAATTTTGCATCACCCTGTATATGTTTTCCATACAACAACCAAATATACTACCTAAGAATTGCAAACATGATAAAATGGTAAGAAAATCTACACATTACAACAAAAAATTTTAAAAAATGAAGATAGTACCTGTTGTTATACATGAAGCAATATAACCCTTGCAGTCTTGATGAGACCACGTGACACTCATCCTAAGTAGAAAAAGTATGTCTTCAAACACGAATTTCTTCACTTTTCTTCTAAACTCAACTAATTGGTATATATATGTTGTTAGGCAACATCTCAACAATATAACATATGTCATTTTTATATATATTATATTGTTGTGCATTCTTCCTAACTACTGTATATTTAAGGCTATATCTCCGAAACTTCTGAATATATTTTAATGTAATAAAGCTCAAATTGAAGAGCTGTACCCTCTTCATATTCTGACTGCAAGCAGCGCCCCCTACTGTAGAAGGAAAGTTATCTTGTGCATATCATGTTTGGTACTCTTTTATTCATTTTACACTATATAAACGATTTTATTCCATGATATGTCTCATTGCCTCATAACAATATGGCTGACCAATGACAACCGAGGAATAAGGACATGTACCGTTCAGAACTACATACAGCGCATTCGCTAATTGGCGCACTTTCTTCATTTTTTGAAAAACAAATAAAATTTTTATACTATGGGTTTGAATTTTGCATCACCCTGTATATGTTTTCCATACAACAACCAAATATACTACCTAAGAATTGCAAACATGATAAAATGGTAAGAAAATCTACACATTACAACAAAAAATTTTAAAAAATGAAGATAGTACCTGTTGTTATACATGAAGCAATATAACCCTTGCAGTCTTGATGAGACCACGTGACACTCATCCTAAGTAGAAAAAGTATGTCTTCAAACACGAATTTCTTCACTTTTCTTCTAAACTCAACTAATTGGTATATATATGTTGTTAGGCAACATCTCAACAATATAACATATGTCATTTTTATATATATTATATTGTTGTGCATTCTTCCTAACTACTGTATATTTAAGGCTATATCTCCGAAACTTCTGAATATATTTTAATGTAATAAAGCTCAAATTGAAGAGCTGTACCCTCTTCATATTCTGACTGCAAGCAGCGCCCCCTACTGTAGAAGGAAAGTTATCTTGTGCATATCATGTTTGGTACTCTTTTATTCATTTTACACTATATAAACGATTTTATTCCATGATATGTCTCATTGCCTCATAACAATATGGCTGACCAATGACAACCGAGGAATAAGGACATGTACCGTTCAGAACTACATACAGCGCATTCGCTAATTGGCGCACTTTCTTCATTTTTTGAAAAAAAAAATAAAATTTTTATACTATGGGTTTGAATTTTGCATCACCCTGTATATGTTTTCCATACAACAACCAAATATACTACCTAAGAATTGCAAACATGATAAAATGGTAAGAAAATCTACACATTACAACAAAAAATTTTAAAAAATGAAGATAGTACCTGTTGTTATACATGAAGCAATATAACCCTTGCAGTCTTGATGAGACCACGTGACACTCATCCTAAGTAGAAAAAGTATGTCTTCAAACACGAATTTCTTCACTTTTCTTCTAAACTCAACTAATTGGTATATATATGTTGTTAGGCAACATCTCAACAATATAACATATGTCATTTTTATATATATTATATTGTTGTGCATTCTTCCTAACTACTGTATATTTAAGGCTATATCTCCGAAACTTCTGAATATATTTTAATGTAATAAAGCTCAAATTGAAGAGCTGTACCCTCTTCATATTCTGACTGCAAGCAGCGCCCCCTACTGTAGAAGGAAAGTTATCTTGTGCATATCATGTTTGGTACTCTTTTATTCATTTTACACTATATAAACGATTTTATTCCATGATATGTCTCATTGCCTCATAACAATATGGCTGACCAATGACAACCGAGGAATAAGGACATGTACCGTTCAGAACTACATACAGCGCATTCGCTAATTGGCGCACTTTCTTCATTTTTTGAAAAACAAATAAAATTTTTATACTATGGGTTTGAATTTTGCATCACCCTGTATATGTTTTCCATACAACAACCAAATATACTACCTAAGAATTGCAAACATGATAAAATGGTAAGAAAATCTACACATTACAACAAAAAATTTTAAAAAATGAAGATAGTACCTGTTGTTATACATGAAGCAATATAACCCTTGCAGTCTTGATGAGACCACGTGACACTCATCCTAAGTAGAAAAAGTATGTCTTCAAACACGAATTTCTTCACTTTTCTTCTAAACTCAACTAATTGGTATATATATGTTGTTAGGCAACATCTCAACAATATAACATATGTCATTTTTATATATATTATATTGTTGTGCATTCTTCCTAACTACTGTATATTTAAGGCTATATCTCCGAAACTTCTGAATATATTTTAATGTAATAAAGCTCAAATTGAAGAGCTGTACCCTCTTCATATTCTGACTGCAAGCAGCGCCCCCTACTGTAGAAGGAAAGTTATCTTGTGCATATCATGTTTGGTACTGTTTTATTCATTTTACACTATATAAACGATTTTATTCCATGATATGTCTCATTGCCTCATAACAATATGGCTGACCAATGACAACCGAGGAATAAGGACATGTACCGTTCAGAACTACATACAGCGCATTCGCTAATTGGCGCACTTTCTTCATTTTTTGAAAAACAAATAAAATTTTTATACTATGGGTTTGAATTTTGCATCACCCTGTATATGTTTTCCATACAACAACCAAATATACTACCTAAGAATTGCAAACATGATAAAATGGTAAGAAAATCTACACATTACAACAAAAAATTTTAAAAAATGAAGATAGTACCTGTTGTTATACATGAAGCAATATAACCCTTGCAGTCTTGATGAGACCACGTGACACTCATCCTAAATAGAAAAAGTATGTCTTCAAACACGAATTTCTTCACTTTTCTTCTAAACTCAACTAATTGGTATATATATGTTGTTAGGCAACATCTCAACAATATAACATATGTCATTTTTTATATATTATATTGTTGTGCATTCTTCCTAACTACTGTATATTTAAGGCTATATCTCCGAAACTTCTGAATATATTTTAATGAAATAAAGCTCAAATTGAAGAGCAGTACCCTCTTCATATTCTGACTGCAAGCAGCGCCCCCTACTGTAGAAGGAAAGTTATCTTGTGCATATCATGTTTGGTACTCTTTTATTCATTTTACACTATATAAACGATTTTATTCCATGATATGTCTCATTGCCTCATAACAATATGGCTGACCAATGACAACCGAGGAATAAGGACATGTACCGTTCAGAACTACATACAGCGCATTCGCTAATTGGCGCACTTTCTTCATTTTTTGAAAAACAAATAAAATTTTATACTATGGGTTTGAATTTTGCATCACCCTGTATATGTTTTCCATACAACAACCAAATATACTACCTAAGAATTGCAAACATGATAAAATGGTAAGAAAATCTACACATTACAACAAAAAATTTTAAAAAATGAAGATAGTACCTGTTGTTATACATGAAGCAATATAACCCTTGCAGTCTTGATGAGACCACGTGACACTCATCCTAAGTAGAAAAAGTATGTCTTCAAACACGAATTTCTTCACTTTTCTTCTAAACTCAACTAATTGGTATATATATGTTGTTAGGCAACATCTCAACAATATAACATATGTCATTTTTATATATATTATATTGTTGTGCATTCTTCCTAACTACTGTATATTTAAGGCTATATCTCCGAAACTTCTGAATATATTTTAATGTAATAAAGCTCAAATTGAAGAGCTGTACCCTCATCATATTCTGACTGCAAGCAGCGCCCCCTACTGTAGAAGGAAAGTTATCTTGTGCATATCATGTTTGGTACTCTTTTATTCATTTTACACTATATAAACGATTTTATTCCATGATATGTCTCATTGCCTCATAACAATATGGCTGACCAATGACAACCGAGGAATAAGGACATGTACCGTTCAGAACTACATACAGCGCATTCGCTAATTGGCGCACTTTCTTCATTTTTTGAAAAACAAATAAAATTTTATACTATGGGTTTGAATTTTGCATCACCCTGTATATGTTTTCCATACAACAACCAAATATACTACCTAAGAATTGCAAACATGATAAAATGGTAAGAAAATCTACACATTACAACAAAAAATTTTAAAAAATGAAGATAGTACCTGTTGTTATACATGAAGCAATATAACCCTTGCAGTCTTGATGAGACCACGTGACACTCATCCTAAGTAGAAAAAGTATGTCTTCAAACACGAATTTCTTCACTTTTCTTCTAAACTCAACTAATTGGTATATATATGTTGTTAGGCAACATCTCAACAATATAACATATGTCATTTTTATATATATTATATTGTTGTGCATTCTTCCTAACTACTGTATATTTAAGGCTATATCTCCGAAACTTCTGAATATATTTTAATGTAATAAAGCTCAAATTGAAGAGCTGTACCCTCATCATATTCTGACTGCAAGCAGCGCCCCCTACTGTAGAAGGAAAGTTATCTTGTGCATATCATGTTTGGTACTCTTTTATTCATTTTACACTATATAAACGATTTTATTCCATGATATGTCTCATTGCCTCATAACAATATGGCTGACCAATGACAACCGAGGAATAAGGACATGTACCGTTCAGAACTACATACAGCGCATTCGCTAATTGGCGCACTTTCTTCATTTTTTGAAAAACAAATAAAATTTTTATACTATGGGTTTGAATTTTGCATCACCCTGTATATGTTTTCCATACAACAACCAAATATACTACCTAAGAATTGCAAACATGATAAAATGGTATGAAAATCTACACATTACAACAAAAAATTTTAAAAAATGAAGATAGTACCTGTTGTTATACATGAAGCAATATAACCCTTGCAGTCTTGATGAGACCACGTGACACTCATCCTAAGTAGAAAAAGTATGTCTTCAAACACGAATTTCTTCACTTTTCTTCTAAACTCAACTAATTGGTATATATATGTTGTTAGGCAACATCTCAACAATATAACATATGTCATTTTTATATATATTATATTGTTGTGCATTCTTCCTAACTACTGTATATTTAAGGCTATATCTCCGAAACTTCTGAATATATTTTAATGTAATAAAGCTCAAATTGAAGAGCTGTACCCTCTTCATATTCTGACTGCAAGCAGCGCCCCCTACTGTAGAAGGAAAGTTATCTTGTGCATATCATGTTTGGTACTCTTTTATTCATTTTACACTATATAAACGATTTTATTCCATGATATGTCTCATTGCCTCATAACAATATGGCTGACCAATGACAACCGAGGAATAAGGACATGTACCGTTCAGAACTACATACAGCGCATTCGCTAATTGGCGCACTTTCTTCATTTTTTGAAAAACAAATAAAATTTTTATACTATGGGTTTGAATTTTGCATCACCCTGTATATGTTTTCCATACAACAACCAAATATACTACCTAAGAATTGCAAACATGATAAAATGGTAAGAAAATCTACACATTACAACAAAAAATTTTAAAAAATGAAGATAGTACCTGTTGTTATACATGAAGCAATATAACCCTTGCAGTCTTGATGAGACCACGTGACACTCATCCTAAGTAGAAAAAGTATGTCTTCAAACACGAATTTCTTCACTTTTCTTCTAAACTCAACTAATTGGTATATATATGTTGTTAGGCAACATCTCAACAATATAACATATGTCATTTTTATATATATTATATTGTTGTGCATTCTTCCTAACTACTGTATATTTAAGGCTATATCTCCGAAACTTCTGAATATATTTTAATGTAATAAAGCTCAAATTGAAGAGCTGTACCCTCTTCATATTCTGACTGCAAGCAGCGCCCCCTACTGTAGAAGGAAAGTTATCTTGTGCATATCATGTTTGGTACTCTTTTATTCATTTTACACTATATAAACGATTTTATTCCATGATATGTCTCATTGCCTCATAACAATATGGCTGACCAATGACAACCGAGGAATAAGGACATGTACCGTTCAGAACTACATACAGCGCATTCGCTAATTGGCGCACTTTCTTCATTTTTTGAAAAACAAATAAAATTTTTATACTATGGGTTTGAATTTTGCATCACCCTGTATATGTTTTCCATACAACAACCAAATATACTACCTAAGAATTGCAAACATGATAAAATGGTAAGAAAATCTACACATTACAACAAAAAATTTTAAAAAATGAAGATAGTACCTGTTGTTATACATGAAGCAATATAACCCTTGCAGTCTTGATGAGACCACGTGACACTCATCCTAAGTAGAAAAAGTATGTCTTCAAACACGAATTTCTTCACTTTTCTTCTAAACTCAACTAATTGGTATATATCTATTGTTAGGCAACATCTCAACAATATAACATATGTCATTTTTATATATATTATATTGTTGTGCATTCTTCCTAACTACTGTATATTTAAGGCTATATCTCCGAAACTTCTGAATATATTTTAATGTAATAAAGCTCAAATTGAAGAGCAGTATCCTCTTCATATTCTGACTGCAAGCAGCGCCCCCTACTGTAGAAGGAAAGTTATCTTGTGCATATCATGTTTGGTACTGTTTTATTCATTTTACACTATATAAACGATTTTATTCCATGATATGTCTCATTGCCTCATAACAATATGGCTGACCAATGACAACCGAGGAATAAGGACATGTACCGTTCAGAACTACATACAGCGCATTCGCTAATTGGCGCACTTTCTTCATTTTTTGAAAAACAAATAAAATTTTATACTATGGGTTTGAATTTTGCATCACCCTGTATATGTTTTCCATACAACAACCAAATATACTACCTAAGAATTGCAAACATGATAAAATGGTAAGAAAATCTACACATTACAACAAAAAATTTTAAAAAATGAAGATAGTACCTGTTGTTATACATGAAGCAATATAACCCTTGCAGTCTTGATGAGACCACGTGACACTCATCCTAAGTAGAAAAAGTATGTCTTCAAACACGAATTTCTTCACTTTTCTTCTAAACTCAACTAATTGGTATATATATGTTGTTAGGCAACATCTCAACAATATAACATATGTCATTTTTATATATATTATATTGTTGTGCATTCTTCCTAACTACTGTATATTTAAGGCTATATCTCCGAAACTTCTGAATATATTTTAATGTAATAAAGCTCAAATTGAAGAGCTGTACCCTCTTCATATTCTGACTGCAAGCAGCGCCCCCTACTGTAGAAGGAAAGTTATCTTGTGCATATCATGTTTGGTACTCTTTTATTCATTTTACACTATATAAACGATTTTATTCCATGATATGTCTCATTGCCTCATAACAATATGGCTGACCAATGACAACCGAGGAATAAGGACATGTACCGTTCAGAACTACATACAGCGCATTCGCTAATTGGCGCACTTTCTTCATTTTTTGAAAAACAAATAAAATTTTTATACTATGGGTTTGAATTTTGCATCACCCTGTATATGTTTTCCATACAACAACCAAATATACTACCTAAGAATTGCAAACATGATAAAATGGTATGAAAATCTACACATTACAACAAAAAATTTTAAAAAATGAAGATAGTACCTGTTGTTATACATGAAGCAATATAACCCTTGCAGTCTTGATGAGACCACGTGACACTCATCCTAAGTAGAAAAAGTATGTCTTCAAACACGAATTTCTTCACTTTTCTTCTAAACTCAACTAATTGGTATATATATGTTGTTAGGCAACATCTCAACAATATAACATATGTCATTTTTATATATATTATATTGTTGTGCATTCTTCCTAACTACTGTATATTTAAGGCTATATCTCCGAAACTTCTGAATATATTTTAATGTAATAAAGCTCAAATTGAAGAGCTGTACCCTCTTCATATTCTGACTGCAAGCAGCGCCCCCTACTGTAGAAGGAAAGTTATCTTGTGCATATCATGTTTGGTACTCTTTTATTCATTTTACACTATATAAACGATTTTATTCCATGATATGTCTCATTGCCTCATAACAATATGGCTGACCAATGACAACCGAGGAATAAGGACATGTACCGTTCAGAACTACATACAGCGCATTCGCTAATTGGCGCACTTTCTTCATTTTTTGAAAAACAAATAAAATTTTTATACTATGGGTTTGAATTTTGCATCACCCTGTATATGTTTTCCATACAACAACCAAATATACTACCTAAGAATTGCAAACATGATAAAATGGTATGAAAATCTACACATTACAACAAAAAATTTTAAAAAATGAAGATAGTACCTGTTGTTATACATGAAGCAATATAACCCTTGCAGTCTTGATGAGACCACGTGACACTCATCCTAAGTAGAAAAAGTATGTCTTCAAACACGAATTTCTTCACTTTTCTTCTAAACTCAACTAATTGGTATATATATGTTGTTAGGCAACATCTCAACAATATAACATATGTCATTTTTATATATATTATATTGTTGTGCATTCTTCCTAACTACTGTATATTTAAGGCTATATCTCCGAAACTTCTGAATATATTTTAATGTAATAAAGCTCAAATTGAAGAGCTGTACCCTCTTCATATTCTGACTGCAAGCAGCGCCCCCTACTGTAGAAGGAAAGTTATCTTGTGCATATCATGTTTGGTACTCTTTTATTCATTTTACACTATATAAACGATTTTATTCCATGATATGTCTCATTGCCTCATAACAATATGGCTGACCAATGACAACCGAGGAATAAGGACATGTACCGTTCAGAACTACATACAGCGCATTCGCTAATTGGCGCACTTTCTTCATTTTTTGAAAAACAAATAAAATTTTTATACTATGGGTTTGAATTTTGCATCACCCTGTATATGTTTTCCATACAACAACCAAATATACTACCTAAGAATTGCAAACATGATAAAATGGTAAGAAAATCTACACATTACAACAAAAAATTTTAAAAAATGAAGATAGTACCTGTTGTTATACATGAAGCAATATAACCCTTGCAGTCTTGATGAGACCACGTGACACTCATCCTAAGTAGAAAAAGTATGTCTTCAAACACGAATTTCTTCACTTTTCTTCTAAACTCAACTAATTGGTATATATATGTTGTTAGGCAACATCTCAACAATATAACATATGTCATTTTTATATATATTATATTGTTGTGCATTCTTCCTAACTACTGTATATTTAAGGCTATATCTCCGAAACTTCTGAATATATTTTAATGTAATAAAGCTCAAATTGAAGAGCTGTACCCTCTTCATATTCTGACTGCAAGCAGCGCCCCCTACTGTAGAAGGAAAGTTATCTTGTGCATATCATGTTTGGTACTCTTTTATTCATTTTACACTATATAAACGATTTTATTCCATGATATGTCTCATTGCCTCATAACAATATGGCTGACCAATGACAACCGAGGAATAAGGACATGTACCGTTCAGAACTACATACAGCGCATTCGCTAATTGGCGCACTTTCTTCATTTTTTGAAAAACAAATAAAATTTTTATACTATGGGTTTGAATTTTGCATCACCCTGTATATGTTTTCCATACAACAACCAAATATACTACCTAAGAATTGCAAACATGATAAAATGGTAAGAAAATCTACACATTACAACAAAAAATTTTAAAAAATGAAGATAGTACCTGTTGTTATACATGAAGCAATATAACCCTTGCAGTCTTGATGAGACCACGTGACACTCATCCTAAGTAGAAAAAGTATGTCTTCAAACACGAATTTCTTCACTTTTCTTCTAAACTCAACTAATTGGTATATATATGTTGTTAGGCAACATCTCAACAATATAACATATGTCATTTTTATATATATTATATTGTTGTGCATTCTTCCTAACTACTGTATATTTAAGGCTATATCTCCGAAACTTCTGAATATATTTTAATGTAATAAAGCTCAAATTGAAGAGCTGTACCCTCTTCATATTCTGACTGCAAGCAGCGCCCCCTACTGTAGAAGGAAAGTTATCTTGTGCATATCATGTTTGGTACTCTTTTATTCATTTTACACTATATAAACGATTTTATTCCATGATATGTCTCATTGCCTCATAACAATATGGCTGACCAATGACAACCGAGGAATAAGGACATGTACCGTTCAGAACTACATACAGCGCATTCGCTAATTGGCGCACTTTCTTCATTTTTTGAAAAACAAATAAAATTTTTATACTATGGGTTTGAATTTTGCATCACCCTGTATATGTTTTCCATACAACAACCAAATATACTACCTAAGAATTGCAAACATGATAAAATGGTAAGAAAATCTACACATTACAACAAAAAATTTTAAAAAATGAAGATAGTACCTGTTGTTATACATGAAGCAATATAACCCTTGCAGTCTTGATGAGACCACGTGACACTCATCCTAAGTAGAAAAAGTATGTCTTCAAACACGAATTTCTTCACTTTTCTTCTAAACTCAACTAATTGGTATATATATGTTGTTAGGCAACATCTCAACAATATAACATATGTCATTTTTATATATATTATATTGTTGTGCATTCTTCCTAACTACTGTATATTTAAGGCTATATCTCCGAAACTTCTGAATATATTTTAATGTAATAAAGCTCAAATTGAAGAGCTGTACCCTCTTGATATTCTGACTGCAAGCAGCGCCCCCTACTGTAGAAGGAAAGTTATCTTGTGCATATCATGTTTGGTACTGTTTTATTCATTTTACACTATATAAACGATTTTATTCCATGATATGTCTCATTGCCTCATAACAATATGGCTGACCAATGACAACCGAGGAATAAGGACATGTACCGTTCAGAACTACATACAGCGCATTCGCTAATTGGCGCACTTTCTTCATTTTTTGAAAAACAAATAAAATTTTTATACTATGGGTTTGAATTTTGCATCACCCTGTATATGTTTTCCATACAACAACCAAATATACTACCTAAGAATTGCAAACATGATAAAATGGTAAGAAAATCTACACATTACAACAAAAAATTTTAAAAAATGAAGATAGTACCTGTTGTTATACATGAAGCAATATAACCCTTGCAGTCTTGATGAGACCACGTGACACTCATCCTAAGTAGAAAAAGTATGTCTTCAAACACGAATTTCTTCACTTTTCTTCTAAACTCAACTAATTGGTATATATATGTTGTTAGGCAACATCTCAACAATATAACATATGTCATTTTTATATATATTATATTGTTGTGCATTCTTCCTAACTACTGTATATTTAAGGCTATATCTCCGAAACTTCTGAATATATTTTAATGTAATAAAGCTCAAATTGAAGAGCTGTATCCTCTTCATATTCTGACTGCAAGCAGCGCCCCCTACTGTAGAAGGAAAGTTATCTTGTGCATATCATGTTTGGTACTCTTTTATTCATTTTACACTATATAAACGATTTTATTCCATGATATGTCTCATTGCCTCATAACAATATGGCTGACCAATGACAACCGAGGAATAAGGACATGTACCGTTCAGAACTACATACAGCGCATTCGCTAATTGGCGCACTTTCTTCATTTTTTGAAAAACAAATAAAATTTTTATACTATGGGTTTGAATTTTGCATCACCCTGTATATGTTTTCCATACAACAACCAAATATACTACCTAAGAATTGCAAACATGATAAAATGGTAAGAAAATCTACACATTACAACAAAAAATTTTAAAAAATGAAGATAGTACCTGTTGTTATACATGAAGCAATATAACCCTTGCAGTCTTGATGAGACCACGTGACACTCATCCTAAGTAGAAAAAGTATGTCTTCAAACACGAATTTCTTCACTTTTCTTCTAAACTCAACTAATTGGTATATATATGTTGTTAGGCAACATCTCAACAATATAACATATGTCATTTTTATATATATTATATTGTTGTGCATTCTTCCTAACTACTGTATATTTAAGGCTATATCTCCGAAACTTCTGAATATATTTTAATGTAATAAAGCTCAAATTGAAGAGCTGTACCCTCTTCATATTCTGACTGCAAGCAGCGCCCCCTACTGTAGAAGGAAAGTTATCTTGTGCATATCATGTTTGGTACTCTTTTATTCATTTTACACTATATAAACGATTTTATTCCATGATATGTCTCATTGCCTCATAACAATATGGCTGACCAATGACAACCGAGGAATAAGGACATGTACCGTTCAGAACTACATACAGCGCATTCGCTAATTGGCGCACTTTCTTCATTTTTTGAAAAACAAATAAAATTTTTATACTATGGGTTTGAATTTTGCATCACCCTGTATATGTTTTCCATACAACAACCAAATATACTACCTAAGAATTGCAAACATGATAAAATGGTAAGAAAATCTACACATTACAACAAAAAATTTTAAAAAATGAAGATAGTACCTGTTGTTATACATGAAGCAATATAACCCTTGCAGTCTTGATGAGACCACGTGACACTCATCCTAAGTAGAAAAAGTATGTCTTCAAACACGAATTTCTTCACTTTTCTTCTAAACTCAACTAATTGGTATATATATGTTGTTAGGCAACATCTCAACAATATAACATATGTCATTTTTATATATATTATATTGTTGTGCATTCTTCCTAACTACTGTATATTTAAGGCTATATCTCCGAAACTTCTGAATATATTTTAATGTAATAAAGCTCAAATTGAAGAGCTGTACCCTCTTCATATTCTGACTGCAAGCAGCGCCCCCTACTGTAGAAGGAAAGTTATCTTGTGCATATCATGTTTGGTACTGTTTTATTCATTTTACACTATATAAACGATTTTATTCCATGATATGTCTCATTGCCTCATAACAATATGGCTGACCAATGACAACCGAGGAATAACGACATGTACCGTTCAGAACTACATACAGCGCATTCGCTAATTGGCGCATTTTCTTCATTTTTTGAAAAACAAATAAAATTTTTATACTATGGGTTTGAATTTTGCATCACCCTGTATATGTTTTCCATACAACAACCAAATATACTACCTAAGAATTGCAAACATGATAAAATGGTAAGAAAATCTACACATTACAACAAAAAATTTTAAAAAATGAAGATAGTACCTGTTGTTATACATGAAGCAATATAACCCTTGCAGTCTTGATGAGACCACGTGACACTCATCCTAAGTAGAAAAAGTATGTCTTCAAACACGAATTTCTTCACTTTTCTTCTAAACTCAACTAATTGGTATATATATGTTGTTAGGCAACATCTCAACAATATAACATATGTCATTTTTATATATATTATATTGTTGTGCATTCTTCCTAACTACTGTATATTTAAGGCTATATCTCCGAAACTTCTGAATATATTTTAATGTAATAAAGCTCAAATTGAAGAGCTGTACCCTCTTCATATTCTGACTGCAAGCAGCGCCCCCTACTGTAGAAGGAAAGTTATCTTGTGCATATCATGTTTGGTACTCTTTTATTCATTTTACACTATATAAACGATTTTATTCCATGATATGTCTCATTGCCTCATAACAATATGGCTGACCAATGACAACCGAGGAATAAGGACATGTACCGTTCAGAACTACATACAGCGCATTCGCTAATTGGCGCACTTTCTTCATTTTTTGAAAAACAAATAAAATTTTTATACTATGGGTTTGAATTTTGCATCACCCTGTATATGTTTTCCATACAACAACCAAATATACTACCTAAGAATTGCAAACATGATAAAATGGTATGAAAATCTACACATTACAACAAAAAATTTTAAAAAATGAAGATAGTACCTGTTGTTATACATGAAGCAATATAACCCTTGCAGTCTTGATGAGACCACGTGACACTCATCCTAAGTAGAAAAAGTATGTCTTCAAACACGAATTTCTTCACTTTTCTTCTAAACTCAACTAATTGGTATATATATGTTGTTAGGCAACATCTCAACAATATAACATATGTCATTTTTATATATATTATATTGTTGTGCATTCTTCCTAACTACTGTATATTTAAGGCTATATCTCCGAAACTTCTGAATATATTTTAATGTAATAAAGCTCAAATTGAAGAGCTGTACCCTCTTCATATTCTGACTGCAAGCAGCGCCCCCTACTGTAGAAGGAAAGTTATCTTGTGCATATCATGTTTGGTACTCTTTTATTCATTTTACACTATATAAACGATTTTATTCCATGATATGTCTCATTGCCTCATAACAATATGGCTGACCAATGACAACCGAGGAATAAGGACATGTACCGTTCAGAACTACATACAGCGCATTCGCTAATTGGCGCACTTTCTTCATTTTTTGAAAAACAAATAAAATTTTTATACTATGGGTTTGAATTTTGCATCACCCTGTATATGTTTTCCATACAACAACCAAATATACTACCTAAGAATTGCAAACATGATAAAATGGTAAGAAAATCTACACATTACAACAAAAAATTTTAAAAAATGAAGATAGTACCTGTTGTTATACATGAAGCAATATAACCCTTGCAGTCTTGATGAGACCACGTGACACTCATCCTAAGTAGAAAAAGTATGTCTTCAAACACGAATTTCTTCACTTTTCTTCTAAACTCAACTAATTGGTATATATATGTTGTTAGGCAACATCTCAACAATATAACATATGTCATTTTTATATATATTATATTGTTGTGCATTCTTCCTAACTACTGTATATTTAAGGCTATATCTCCGAAACTTCTGAATATATTTTAATGTAATAAAGCTCAAATTGAAGAGCTGTACCCTCTTCATATTCTGACTGCAAGCAGCGCCCCCTACTGTAGAAGGAAAGTTATCTTGTGCATATCATGTTTGGTACTCTTTTATTCATTTTACACTATATAAACGATTTTATTCCATGATATGTCTCATTGCCTCATAACAATATGGCTGACCAATGACAACCGAGGAATAAGGACATGTACCGTTCAGAACTACATACAGCGCATTCGCTAATTGGCGCACTTTCTTCATTTTTTGAAAAACAAATAAAATTTTTATACTATGGGTTTGAATTTTGCATCACCCTGTATATGTTTTCCATACAACAACCAAATATACTACCTAAGAATTGCAAACATGATAAAATGGTAAGAAAATCTACACATTACAACAAAAAATTTTAAAAATGAAGATAGTACCTGTTGTTATACATGAAGCAATATAACACCCTTGCAGTCTTGATGAGACCACGTGACACTCATCCTAAGTAGAAAAAGTATGTCTTCAAACATGAATTTCTTCACTTTTCTTCTAAAATCAACTAATTGGTATATATATGTTGTTAGGCAACATCTCAACAATATAACATATGTCATTTTTATATATATTATATTGTTGTGCATTCTTCCTAACTACTGTATATTTAAGGCTATATCTCCGAAACTTCTGAATATATTTTAATGTAATAAAGCTCAAATTGAAGAGCTGTACCCTCTTCATATTCTGACTGCAAGCAGCGCCCCCTACTGTAGAAGGAAAGTTATCTTGTGCATATCATGTTTGGTACTCTTTTATTCATTTTACACTATATAAACGATTTTATTCCATGATATGTCTCATTGCCTCATAACAATATGGCTGACCAATGACAACCGAGGAATAAGGACATGTACCGTTCAGAACTACATACAGCGCATTCGCTAATTGGCGCACTTTCTTCATTTTTTGAAAAACAAATAAAATTTTTATACTATGGGTTTGAATTTTGCATCACCCTGTATATGTTTTCCATACAACAACCAAATATACTACCTAAGAATTGCAAACATGATAAAATGGTAAGAAAATCTACACATTACAACAAAAAATTTTAAAAAATGAAGATAGTACCTGTTGTTATACATGAAGCAATATAACACTTGCAGTCTTGATGAGACCACGTGACACTCATCCTAAGTAGAAAAAGTATGTCTTCAAACACGAATTTCTTCACTTTTCTTCTAAACTCAACTAATTGGTATATATATGTTGTTAGGCAACATCTCAACAATATAACATATGTCATTTTTATATATATTATATTGTTGTGCATTCTTCCTAACTACTGTATATTTAAGGCTATATCTCCGAAACTTCTGAATATATTTTAATGTAATAAAGCTCAAATTGAAGAGCTGTACCCTCTTCATATTCTGACTGCAAGCAGCGCCCCCTACTGTAGAAGGAAAGTTATCTTGTGCATATCATGTTTGGTACTCTTTTATTCATTTTACACTATATAAACGATTTTATTCCATGATATGTCTCATTGCCTCATAACAATATGGCTGACCAATGACAACCGAGGAATAAGGACATGTACCGTTCAGAACTACATACAGCGCATTCGCTAATTGGCGCACTTTCTTCATTTTTTGAAAAACAAATAAAATTTTTATACTATGGGTTTGAATTTTGCATCACCCTGTATATGTTTTCCATACAACAACCAAATATACTACCTAAGAATTGCAAACATGATAAAATGGTAAGAAAATCTACACATTACAACAAAAAATTTTAAAAAATGAAGATAGTACCTGTTGTTATACATGAAGCAATATAACCCTTGCAGTCTTGATGAGACCACGTGACACTCATCCTAAGTAGAAAAAGTATGTCTTCAAACATGAATTTCTTCACTTTTCTTCTAAAATCAACTAATTGGTATATATATGTTGTTAGGCAACATCTCAACAATATAACATATATCATTTTTATATATATTATATTGTTGTGCATTCTTCCTAACTACTGTATATTTAAGGCTATATCTCCGAAACTTCTGAATATATTTTAATGTAATAAAGCTCAAATTGAAGAGCTGTACCCTCTTCATATTCTGACTGCAAGCAGCGCCCCCTACTGTAGAAGGAAAGTTATCTTGTGCATATCATGTTTGGTACTCTTTTATTCATTTTACACTATATAAACGATTTTATTCCATGATATGTCTCATTGCCTCATAACAATATGGCTGACCAATGACAACCGAGGAATAAGGACATGTACCGTTCAGAACTACATACAGCGCATTCGCTAATTGGCGCACTTTCTTCATTTTTTGAAAAACAAATAAAATTTTTATACTATGGGTTTGAATTTTGCATCACCCTGTATATGTTTTCCATACAACAACCAAATATACTACCTAAGAATTGCAAACATGATAAAATGGTATGAAAATCTACACATTACAACAAAAAATTTTAAAAAATGAAGATAGTACCTGTTGTTATACATGAAGCAATATAACCCTTGCAGTCTTGATGAGACCACGTGACACTCATCCTAAGTAGAAAAAGTATGTCTTCAAACACGAATTTCTTCACTTTTCTTCTAAACTCAACTAATTGGTATATATATGTTGTTAGGCAACATCTCAACAATATAACATATGTCATTTTTATATATATTATATTGTTGTGCATTCTTCCTAACTACTGTATATTTAAGGCTATATCTCCGAAACTTCTGAATATATTTTAATGTAATAAAGCTCAAATTGAAGAGCTGTACCCTCTTCATATTCTGACTGCAAGCAGCGCCCCCTACTGTAGAAGGAAAGTTATCTTGTGCATATCATGTTTGGTACTCTTTTATTCATTTTACACTATATAAACGATTTTATTCCATGATATGTCTCATTGCCTCATAACAATATGGCTGACCAATGACAACCGAGGAATAAGGACATGTACCGTTCAGAACTACATACAGCGCATTCGCTAATTGGCGCACTTTCTTCATTTTTTGAAAAACAAATAAAATTTTTATACTATGGGTTTGAATTTTGCATCACCCTGTATATGTTTTCCATACAACAACCAAATATACTACCTAAGTATTGCAAACATGATAAAATGGTAAGAAAATCTACACATTACAACAAAAAATTTTAAAAAATGAAGATAGTACCTGTTGTTATACATGAAGCAATATAACCCTTGCAGTCTTGATGAGACCACGTGACACTCATCCTAAGTAGAAAAAGTATGTCTTCAAACACGAATTTCTTCACTTTTCTTCTAAACTCAACTAATTGGTATATATATGTTGTTAGGCAACATCTCAACAATATAACATATGTCATTTTTATATATATTATATTGTTGTGCATTCTTCCTAACTACTGTATATTTAAGGCTATATCTCCGAAACTTCTGAATATATTTTAATGTAATAAAGCTCAAATTGAAGAGCAGTACCCTCTTCATATTCTGACTGCAAGCAGCGCCCCCTACTGTAGAAGGAAAGTTATCTTGTGCATATCATGTTTGGTACTCTTTTATTCATTTTACACTATATAAACGATTTTATTCCATGATATGTCTCATTGCCTCATAACAATATGGCTGACCAATGACAACCGAGGAATAAGGACATGTACCGTTCAGAACTACATACAGCGCATTCGCTAATTGGCGCACTTTCTTCATTTTTTGAAAAACAAATAAAATTTTTATACTATGGGTTTGAATTTTGCATCACCCTGTATATGTTTTCCATACAACAACCAAATATACTACCTAAGAATTGCAAACATGATAAAATGGTAAGAAAATCTACACATTACAACAAAAAATTTTAAAAAATGAAGATAGTACCTGTTGTTATACATGAAGCAATATAACACTTGCAGTCTTGATGAGACCACGTGACACTCATCCTAAGTAGAAAAAGTATGTCTTCAAACACGAATTTCTTCACTTTTCTTCTAAACTCAACTAATTGGTATATATATGTTGTTAGGCAACATCTCAACAATATAACATATGTCATTTTTATATATATTATATTGTTGTGCATTCTTCCTAACTACTGTATATTTAAGGCTATATCTCCGAAACTTCTGAATATATTTTAATGTAATAAAGCTCAAATTGAAGAGCAGTACCCTCTTCATATTCTGACTGCAAGCAGCGCCCCCTACTGTAGAAGGAAAGTTATCTTGTGCATATCATGTTTGGTACTCTTTTATTCATTTTACACTATATAAACGATTTTATTCCATGATATGTCTCATTGCCTCATAACAATATGGCTGACCAATGACAACCGAGGAATAAGGACATGTACCGTTCAGAACTACATACAGCGCATTCGCTAATTGGCGCACTTTCTTCATTTTTTGAAAAACAAATAAAATTTTTATACTATGGGTTTGAATTTTGCATCACCCTGTATATGTTTTCCATACAACAACCAAATATACTACCTAAGAATTGCAAACATGATAAAATGGTAAGAAAATCTACACATTACAACAAAAAATTTTAAAAAATGAAGATAGTACCTGTTGTTATACATGAAGCAATATAACCCTTGCAGTCTTGATGAGACCACGTGACACTCATCCTAAGTAGAAAAAGTATGTCTTCAAACACGAATTTCTTCACTTTTCTTCTAAACTCAACTAATTGGTATATATATGTTGTTAGGCAACATCTCAACAATATAACATATGTCATTTTTATATATATTATATTGTTGTGCATTCTTCCTAACTACTGTATATTTAAGGCTATATCTCCGAAACTTCTGAATATATTTTAATGTAATAAAGCTCAAATTGAAGAGCTGTACCCTCTTCATATTCTGACTGCAAGCAGCGCCCCCTACTGTAGAAGGAAAGTTATCTTGTGCATATCATGTTTGGTACTCTTTTATTCATTTTACACTATATAAACGATTTTATTCCATGATATGTCTCATTGCCTCATAACAATATGGCTGACCAATGACAACCGAGGAATAAGGACATGTACCGTTCAGAACTACATACAGCGCATTCGCTTATTGGCGCACTTTCTTCATTTTTTGAAAAACAAATAAAATTTTTATACTATGGGTTTGAATTTTGCATCACCCTGTATATGTTTTCCATACAACAACCAAATATACTACCTAAGAATTGCAAACATGATAAAATGGTAAGAAAATCTACACATTACAACAAAAAATTTTAAAAAATGAAGATAGTACCTGTTGTTATACATGAAGCAATATAACCCTTGCAGTCTTGATGAGACCACGTGACACTCATCCTAAGTAGAAAAAGTATGTCTTCAAACACGAATTTCTTCACTTTTCTTCTAAACTCAACTAATTGGTATATATATGTTGTTAGGCAACATCTCAACAATATAACATATGTCATTTCTATATATATTATATTGTTGTGCATTCTTCCTAACTACTGTATATTTAAGGCTATATCTCCGAAACTTCTGAATATATTTTAATGTAATAAAGCTCAAATTGAAGAGCAGTACCCTCTTCATATTCTGACTGCAAGCAGCGCCCCCTACTGTAGAAGGAAAGTTATCTTGTGCATATCATGTTTGGTACTCTTTTATTCATTTTACACTATATAAACGATTTTATTCCATGATATGTCTCATTGCCTCATAACAATATGGCTGACCAATGACAACCGAGGAATAAGGACATGTACCGTTCAGAACTACATACAGCGCATTCGCTAATTGGCGCACTTTCTTCATTTTTTGAAAAACAAATAAAATTTTTATACTATGGGTTTGAATTTTGCATCACCCTGTATATGTTTTCCATACAACAACCAAATATACTACCTAAGAATTGCAAACATGATAAAATGGTAAGAAAATCTACACATTACAACAAAAAATTTTAAAAAATGAAGATAGTACCTGTTGTTATACATGAAGCAATATAACCCTTGCAGTCTTGATGAGACCACGTGACACTCATCCTAAGTAGAAAAAGTATGTCTTCAAACACGAATTTCTTCACTTTTCTTCTAAACTCAACTAATTGGTATATATATGTTGTTAGGCAACATCTCAACAATATAACATATGTCATTTCTATATATATTATATTGTTGTGCATTCTTCCTAACTACTGTATATTTAAGGCTATATCTCCGAAACTTCTGAATATATTTTAATGTAATAAAGCTCAAATTGAAGAGCTGTACCCTCTTCATATTCTGACTGCAAGCAGCGCCCCCTACTGTAGAAGGAAAGTTATCTTGTGCATATCATGTTTGGTACTCTTTTATTCATTTTACACTATATAAACGATTTTATTCCATGATATGTCTCATTGCCTCATAACAATATGGCTGACCAATGACAACCGAGGAATAAGGACATGTACCGTTCAGAACTACATACAGCGCATTCGCTAATTGGCGCACTTTCTTCATTTTTTGAAAAACAAATAAAATTTTTATACTATGGGTTTGAATTTTGCATCACCCTGTATATGTTTTCCATACAACAACCAAATATACTACCTAAGAATTGCAAACATGATAAAATGGTAAGAAAATCTACACATTACAACAAAAAATTTTAAAAAATGAAGATAGTACCTGTTGTTATACATGAAGCAATATAACCCTTGCAGTCTTGATGAGACCACGTGACACTCATCCTAAGTAGAAAAAGTATGTCTTCAAACACGAATTTCTTCACTTTTCTTCTAAACTCAACTAATTGGTATATATATGTTGTTAGGCAACATCTCAACAATATAACATATGTCATTTCTATATATATTATATTGTTGTGCATTCTTCCTAACTACTGTATATTTAAGGCTATATCTCCGAAACTTCTGAATATATTTTAATGTAATAAAGCTCAAATTGAAGAGCAGTACCCTCTTCATATTCTGACTGCAAGCAGCGCCCCCTACTGTAGAAGGAAAGTTATCTTGTGCATATCATGTTTGGTACTCTTTTATTCATTTTACACTATATAAACGATTTTATTCCATGATATGTCTCATTGCCTCATAACAATATGGCTGACCAATGACAACCGAGGAATAAGGACATGTACCGTTCAGAACTACATACAGCACATTCGCTAATTGGCGCACTTTCTTCATTTTTTGAAAAACAAATAAAATTTTTATACTATGGGTTTGAATTTTGCATCACCCTGTATATGTTTTCCATACAACAACCAAATATACTACCTAAGAATTGCAAACATGATAAAATGGTAAGAAAATCTACACATTACAACAAAAAATTTTAAAAAATGAAGATAGTACCTGTTGTTATACATGAAGCAATATAACCCTTGCAGTCTTGATGAGACCACGTGACACTCATCCTAAGTAGAAAAAGTATGTCTTCAAACACGAATTTCTTCACTTTTCTTCTAAACTCAACTAATTGGTATATATATGTTGTTAGGCAACATCTCAACAATATAACATATGTCATTTTTTATATATTATATTGTTGTGCATTCTTCCTAACTACTGTATATTTAAGGCTATATCTCCGAAACTTCTGAATATATTTTAATGAAATAAAGCTCAAATTGAAGAGCTGTACCCTCTTCATATTCTGACTGCAAGCAGCGCCCCCTACTGTAGAAGGAAAGTTATCTTGTGCATATCATGTTTGGTACTGTTTTATTCATTTTACACTATATAAACGATTTTATTCCATGATATGTCTCATTGCCTCATAACAATATGGCTGACCAATGACAACCGAGGAATAACGACATGTACCGTTCAGAACTACATACAGCGCATTCGCTAATTGGCGCACTTTCTTCATTTTTTGAAAAACAAATAAAATTTTTATACTATGGGTTTGAATTTTGCATCACCCTGTATATGTTTTCCATACAACAACCAAATATACTACCTAAGAATTGCAAACATGATAAAATGGTAAGAAAATCTACACATTACAACAAAAAATTTTAAAAAATGAAGATAGTACCTGTTGTTATACATGAAGCAATATAACCCTTGCAGTCTTGATGAGACCACGTGACACTCATCCTAAGTAGAAAAAGTATGTCTTCAAACACGAATTTCTTCACTTTTCTTCTAAACTCAACTAATTGGTATATATATGTTGTTAGGCAACATCTCAACAATATAACATATGTCATTTCTATATATATTATATTGTTGTGCATTCTTCCTAACTACTGTATATTTAAGGCTATATCTCCGAAACTTCTGAATATATTTTAATGTAATAAAGCTCAAATTGAAGAGCAGTACCCTCTTCATATTCTGACTGCAAGCAGCGCCCCCTACTGTAGAAGGAAAGTTATCTTGTGCATATCATGTTTGGTACTCTTTTATTCATTTTACACTATATAAACGATTTTATTCCATGATATGTCTCATTGCCTCATAACAATATGGCTGACCAATGACAACCGAGGAATAAGGACATGTACCGTTCAGAACTACATACAGCGCATTCGCTAATTGGCGCACTTTCTTCATTTTTTGAAAAACAAATAAAATTTTTATACTATGGGTTTGAATTTTGCATCACCCTGTATATGTTTTCCATACAACAACCAAATATACTACCTAAGAATTGCAAACATGATAAAATGGTAAGAAAATCTACACATTACAACAAAAAATTTTAAAAAATGAAGATAGTACCTGTTGTTATACATGAAGCAATATAACCCTTGCAGTCTTGATGAGACCACGTGACACTCATCCTAAGTAGAAAAAGTATGTCTTCAAACACGAATTTCTTCACTTTTCTTCTAAACTCAACTAATTGGTATATATATGTTGTTAGGCAACATCTCAACAATATAACATATGTCATTTCTATATATATTATATTGTTGTGCATTCTTCCTAACTACTGTATATTTAAGGCTATATCTCCGAAACTTCTGAATATATTTTAATGTAATAAAGCTCAAATTGAAGAGCAGTACCCTCTTCATATTCTGACTGCAAGCAGCGCCCCCTACTGTAGAAGGAAAGTTATCTTGTGCATATCATGTTTGGTACTCTTTTATTCATTTTACACTATATAAACGATTTTATTCCATGATATGTCTCATTGCCTCATAACAATATGGCTGACCAATGACAACCGAGGAATAAGGACATGTACCGTTCAGAACTACATACAGCGCATTCGCTAATTGGCGCACTTTCTTCATTTTTTGAAAAACAAATAAAATTTTTATACTATGGGTTTGAATTTTGCATCACCCTGTATATGTTTTCCATACAACAACCAAATATACTACCTAAGAATTGCAAACATGATAAAATGGTAAGAAAATCTACACATTACAACAAAAAATTTTAAAAAATGAAGATAGTACCTGTTGTTATACATGAAGCAATATAACCCTTGCAGTCTTGATGAGACCACGTGACACTCATCCTAAGTAGAAAAAGTATGTCTTCAAACATGAATTTCTTCACTTTTCTTCTAAAATCAACTAATTGGTATATATATGTTGTTAGGCAACATCTCAACAATATAACATATGTCATTTTTATATATATTATATTGTTGTGCATTCTTCCTAACTACTGTATATTTAAGGCTATATCTCCGAAACTTCTGAATATATTTTAATGTAATAAAGCTCAAATTGAAGAGCTGTACCCTCTTCATATTCTGACTGCAAGCAGCGCCCCCTACTGTAGAAGGAAAGTTATCTTGTGCATATCATGTTTGGTACTCTTTTATTCATTTTACACTATATAAACGATTTTATTCCATGATATGTCTCATTGCCTCATAACAATATGGCTGACCAATGACAACCGAGGAATAAGGACATGTACCGTTCAGAACTACATACAGCGCATTCGCTAATTGGCGCACTTTCTTCATTTTTTGAAAAACAAATAAAATTTTTATACTATGGGTTTGAATTTTGCATCACCCTGTATATGTTTTCCATACAACAACCAAATATACTACCTAAGAATTGCAAACATGATAAAATGGTAAGAAAATCTACACATTACAACAAAAAATTTTAAAAAATGAAGATAGTACCTGTTGTTATACATGAAGCAATATAACACTTGCAGTCTTGATGAGACCACGTGACACTCATCCTAAGTAGAAAAAGTATGTCTTCAAACACGAATTTCTTCACTTTTCTTCTAAACTCAACTAATTGGTATATATATGTTGTTAGGCAACATCTCAACAATATAACATATGTCATTTTTATATATATTATATTGTTGTGCATTCTTCCTAACTACTGTATATTTAAGGCTATATCTCCGAAACTTCTGAATATATTTTAATGTAATAAAGCTCAAATTGAAGAGCTGTACCCTCTTCATATTCTGACTGCAAGCAGCGCCCCCTACTGTAGAAGGAAAGTTATCTTGTGCATATCATGTTTGGTACTCTTTTATTCATTTTACACTATATAAACGATTTTATTCCATGATATGTCTCATTGCCTCATAACAATATGGCTGACCAATGACAACCGAGGAATAAGGACATGTACCGTTCAGAACTACATACAGCGCATTCGCTAATTGGCGCACTTTCTTCATTTTTTGAAAAACAAATAAAATTTTTATACTATGGGTTTGAATTTTGCATCACCCTGTATATGTTTTCCATACAACAACCAAATATACTACCTAAGAATTGCAAACATGATAAAATGGTAAGAAAATCTACACATTACAACAAAAAATTTTAAAAAATGAAGATAGTACCTGTTGTTATACATGAAGCAATATAACCCTTGCAGTCTTGATGAGACCACGTGACACTCATCCTAAGTAGAAAAAGTATGTCTTCAAACACGAATTTCTTCACTTTTCTTCTAAACTCAACTAATTGGTATATATATGTTGTTAGGCAACATCTCAACAATATAACATATGTCATTTTTATATATATTATATTGTTGTGCATTCTTCCTAACTACTGTATATTTAAGGCTATATCTCCGAAACTTCTGAATATATTTTAATGTAATAAAGCTCAAATTGAAGAGCAGTACCCTCTTCATATTCTGACTGCAAGCAGCGCCCCCTACTGTAGAAGGAAAGTTATCTTGTGCATATCATGTTTGGTACTCTTTTATTCATTTTACACTATATAAACGATTTTATTCCATGATATGTCTCATTGCCTCATAACAATATGGCTGACCAATGACAACCGAGGAATAAGGACATGTACCGTTCAGAACTACATACAGCGCATTCGCTAATTGGCGCACTTTCTTCATTTTTTGAAAAACAAATAAAATTTTTATACTATGGGTTTGAATTTTGCATCACCCTGTATATGTTTTCCATACAACAACCAAATATACTACCTAAGAATTGCAAACATGATAAAATGGTAAGAAAATCTACACATTACAACAAAAAATTTTAAAAAATGAAGATAGTACCTGTTGTTATACATGAAGCAATATAACCCTTGCAGTCTTGATGAGACCACGTGACACTCATCCTAAGTAGAAAAAGTATGTCTTCAAACACGAATTTCTTCACTTTTCTTCTAAACTCAACTAATTGGTATATATATGTTGTTAGGCAACATCTCAACAATATAACATATGTCATTTTTATATATATTATATTGTTGTGCATTCTTCCTAACTACTGTATATTTAAGGCTATATCTCCGAAACTTCTGAATATATTTTAATGTAATAAAGCTCAAATTGAAGAGCTGTACCCTCTTCATATTCTGACTGCAAGCAGCGCCCCCTACTGTAGAAGGAAAGTTATCTTGTGCATATCATGTTTGGTACTCTTTTATTCATTTTACACTATATAAACGATTTTATTCCATGATATGTCTCATTGCCTCATAACAATATGGCTGACCAATGACAACCGAGGAATAAGGACATGTACCGTTCAGAACTACATACAGCACATTCGCTAATTGGCGCACTTTCTTCATTTTTTGAAAAACAAATAAAATTTTTATACTATGGGTTTGAATTTTGCATCACCCTGTATATGTTTTCCATACAACAACCAAATATACTACCTAAGAATTGCAAACATGATAAAATGGTAAGAAAATCTACACATTACAACAAAAAATTTTAAAAAATGAAGATAGTACCTGTTGTTATACATGAAGCAATATAACCCTTGCAGTCTTGATGAGACCACGTGACACTCATCCTAAGTAGAAAAAGTATGTCTTCAAACACGAATTTCTTCACTTTTCTTCTAAACTCAACTAATTGGTATATATATGTTGTTAGGCAACATCTCAACAATATAACATATGTCATTTTTTATATATTATATTGTTGTGCATTCTTCCTAACTACTGTATATTTAAGGCTATATCTCCGAAACTTCTGAATATATTTTAATGAAATAAAGCTCAAATTGAAGAGCTGTACCCTCTTCATATTCTGACTGCAAGCAGCGCCCCCTACTGTAGAAGGAAAGTTATCTTGTGCATATCATGTTTGGTACTGTTTTATTCATTTTACACTATATAAACGATTTTATTCCATGATATGTCTCATTGCCTCATAACAATATGGCTGACCAATGACAACCGAGGAATAAGGACATGTACCGTTCAGAACTACATACAGCACATTCGCTAATTGGCGCACTTTCTTCATTTTTTGAAAAACAAATAAAATTTTTATACTATGGGTTTGAATTTTGCATCACCCTGTATATGTTTTCCATACAACAACCAAATATACTACCTAAGAATTGCAAACATGATAAAATGGTAAGAAAATCTACACATTACAACAAAAAATTTTAAAAAATGAAGATAGTACCTGTTGTTATACATGAAGCAATATAACCCTTGCAGTCTTGATGAGACCACGTGACACTCATCCTAAGTAGAAAAAGTATGTCTTCAAACATGAATTTCTTCACTTTTCTTCTAAAATCAACTAATTGGTATATATATGTTGTTAGGCAACATCTCAACAATATAACATATGTCATTTTTATATATATTATATTGTTGTGCATTCTTCCTAACTACTGTATATTTAAGGCTATATCTCCGAAACTTCTGAATATATTTTAATGTAATAAAGCTCAAATTGAAGAGCTGTACCCTCTTCATATTCTGACTGCAAGCAGCGCCCCCTACTGTAGAAGGAAAGTTATCTTGTGCATATCATGTTTGGTACTCTTTTATTCATTTTACACTATATAAACGATTTTATTCCATGATATGTCTCATTGCCTCATAACAATATGGCTGACCAATGACAACCGAGGAATAAGGACATGTACCGTTCAGAACTACATACAGCGCATTCGCTAATTGGCGCACTTTCTTCATTTTTTGAAAAACAAATAAAATTTTTATACTATGGGTTTGAATTTTGCATCACCCTGTATATGTTTTCCATACAACAACCAAATATACTACCTAAGAATTGCAAACATGATAAAATGGTAAGAAAATCTACACATTACAACAAAAAATTTTAAAAAATGAAGATAGTACCTGTTGTTATACATGAAGCAATATAACCCTTGCAGTCTTGATGAGACCACGTGACACTCATCCTAAGTAGAAAAAGTATGTCTTCAAACATGAATTTCTTCACTTTTCTTCTAAAATCAACTAATTGGTATATATATGTTGTTAGGCAACATCTCAACAATATAACATATGTCATTTTTATATATATTATATTGTTGTGCATTCTTCCTAACTACTGTATATTTAAGGCTATATCTCCGAAACTTCTGAATATATTTTAATGTAATAAAGCTCAAATTGAAGAGCTGTACCCTCTTCATATTCTGACTGCAAGCAGCGCCCCCTACTGTAGAAGGAAAGTTATCTTGTGCATATCATGTTTGGTACTCTTTTATTCATTTTACACTATATAAACGATTTTATTCCATGATATGTCTCATTGCCTCATAACAATATGGCTGACCAATGACAACCGAGGAATAAGGACATGTACCGTTCAGAACTACATACAGCGCATTCGCTAATTGGCGCACTTTCTTCATTTTTTGAAAAACAAATAAAATTTTTATACTATGGGTTTGAATTTTGCATCACCCTGTATATGTTTTCCATACAACAACCAAATATACTACCTAAGAATTGCAAACATGATAAAATGGTAAGAAAATCTACACATTACAACAAAAAATTTTAAAAAATGAAGATAGTACCTGTTGTTATACATGAAGCAATATAACCCTTGCAGTCTTGATGAGACCACGTGACACTCATCCTAAGTAGAAAAAGTATGTCTTCAAACATGAATTTCTTCACTTTTCTTCTAAAATCAACTAATTGGTATATATATGTTGTTAGGCAACATCTCAACAATATAACATATGTCATTTTTATATATATTATATTGTTGTGCATTCTTCCTAACTACTGTATATTTAAGGCTATATCTCCGAAACTTCTGAATATATTTTAATGTAATAAAGCTCAAATTGAAGAGCTGTACCCTCTTCATATTCTGACTGCAAGCAGCGCCCCCTACTGTAGAAGGAAAGTTATCTTGTGCATATCATGTTTGGTACTCTTTTATTCATTTTACACTATATAAACGATTTTATTCCATGATATGTCTCATTGCCTCATAACAATATGGCTGACCAATGACAACCGAGGAATAAGGACATGTACCGTTCAGAACTACATACAGCGCATTCGCTAATTGGCGCACTTTCTTCATTTTTTGAAAAACAAATAAAATTTTTATACTATGGGTTTGAATTTTGCATCACCCTGTATATGTTTTCCATACAACAACCAAATATACTACCTAAGAATTGCAAACATGATAAAATGGTAAGAAAATCTACACATTACAACAAAAAATTTTAAAAAATGAAGATAGTACCTGTTGTTATACATGAAGCAATATAACCCTTGCAGTCTTGATGAGACCACGTGACACTCATCCTAAGTAGAAAAAGTATGTCTTCAAACATGAATTTCTTCACTTTTCTTCTAAAATCAACTAATTGGTATATATATGTTGTTAGGCAACATCTCAACAATATAACATATGTCATTTTTATATATATTATATTGTTGTGCATTCTTCCTAACTACTGTATATTTAAGGCTATATCTCCGAAACTTCTGAATATATTTTAATGTAATAAAGCTCAAATTGAAGAGCTGTACCCTCTTCATATTCTGACTGCAAGCAGCGCCCCCTACTGTAGAAGGAAAGTTATCTTGTGCATATCATGTTTGGTACTCTTTTATTCATTTTACACTATATAAACGATTTTATTCCATGATATGTCTCATTGCCTCATAACAATATGGCTGACCAATGACAACCGAGGAATAAGGACATGTACCGTTCAGAACTACATACAGCGCATTCGCTAATTGGCGCACTTTCTTCATTTTTTGAAAAACAAATAAAATTTTTATACTATGGGTTTGAATTTTGCATCACCCTGTATATGTTTTCCATACAACAACCAAATATACTACCTAAGAATTGCAAACATGATAAAATGGTAAGAAAATCTACACATTACAACAAAAAATTTTAAAAAATGAAGATAGTACCTGTTGTTATACATGAAGCAATATAACCCTTGCAGTCTTGATGAGACCACGTGACACTCATCCTAAGTAGAAAAAGTATGTCTTCAAACACGAATTTCTTCACTTTTCTTCTAAACTCAACTAATTGGTATATATATGTTGTTAGGCAACATCTCAACAATATAACATATGTCATTTTTATATATATTATATTGTTGTGCATTCTTCCTAACTACTGTATATTTAAGGCTATATCTCCGAAACTTCTGAATATATTTTAATGTAATAAAGCTCAAATTGAAGAGCAGTACCCTCTTCATATTCTGACTGCAAGCAGCGCCCCCTACTGTAGAAGGAAAGTTATCTTGTGCATATCATGTTTGGTACTCTTTTATTCATTTTACACTATATAAACGATTTTATTCCATGATATGTCTCATTGCCTCATAACAATATGGCTGACCAATGACAACCGAGGAATAAGGACATGTACCGTTCAGAACTACATACAGCGCATTCGCTAATTGGCGCACTTTCTTCATTTTTTGAAAAACAAATAAAATTTTTATACTATGGGTTTGAATTTTGCATCACCCTGTATATGTTTTCCATACAACAACCAAATATACTACCTAAGAATTGCAAACATGATAAAATGGTAAGAAAATCTACACATTACAACAAAAAATTTTAAAAAATGAAGATAGTACCTGTTGTTATACATGAAGCAATATAACCCTTGCAGTCTTGATGAGACCACGTGACACTCATCCTAAGTAGAAAAAGTATGTCTTCAAACACGAATTTCTTCACTTTTCTTCTAAACTCAACTAATTGGTATATATATGTTGTTAGGCAACATCTCAACAATATAACATATGTCATTTTTATATATATTATATTGTTGTGCATTCTTCCTAACTACTGTATATTTAAGGCTATATCTCCGAAACTTCTGAATATATTTTAATGTAATAAAGCTCAAATTGAAGAGCTGTACCCTCTTCATATTCTGACTGCAAGCAGCGCCCCCTACTGTAGAAGGAAAGTTATCTTGTGCATATCATGTTTGGTACTCTTTTATTCATTTTACACTATATAAACGATTTTATTCCATGATATGTCTCATTGCCTCATAACAATATGGCTGACCAATGACAACCGAGGAATAAGGACATGTACCGTTCAGAACTACATACAGCACATTCGCTAATTGGCGCACTTTCTTCATTTTTTGAAAAACAAATAAAATTTTTATACTATGGGTTTGAATTTTGCATCACCCTGTATATGTTTTCCATACAACAACCAAATATACTACCTAAGAATTGCAAACATGATAAAATGGTAAGAAAATCTACACATTACAACAAAAAATTTTAAAAAATGAAGATAGTACCTGTTGTTATACATGAAGCAATATAACCCTTGCAGTCTTGATGAGACCACGTGACACTCATCCTAAGTAGAAAAAGTATGTCTTCAAACACGAATTTCTTCACTTTTCTTCTAAACTCAACTAATTGGTATATATATGTTGTTAGGCAACATCTCAACAATATAACATATGTCATTTTTTATATATTATATTGTTGTGCATTCTTCCTAACTACTGTATATTTAAGGCTATATCTCCGAAACTTCTGAATATATTTTAATGAAATAAAGCTCAAATTGAAGAGCTGTACCCTCTTCATATTCTGACTGCAAGCAGCGCCCCCTACTGTAGAAGGAAAGTTATCTTGTGCATATCATGTTTGGTACTGTTTTATTCATTTTACACTATATAAACGATTTTATTCCATGATATGTCTCATTGCCTCATAACAATATGGCTGACCAATGACAACCGAGGAATAAGGACATGTACCGTTCAGAACTACATACAGCACATTCGCTAATTGGCGCACTTTCTTCATTTTTTGAAAAACAAATAAAATTTTTATACTATGGGTTTGAATTTTGCATCACCCTGTATATGTTTTCCATACAACAACCAAATATACTACCTAAGAATTGCAAACATGATAAAATGGTAAGAAAATCTACACATTACAACAAAAAATTTTAAAAAATGAAGATAGTACCTGTTGTTATACATGAAGCAATATAACCCTTGCAGTCTTGATGAGACCACGTGACACTCATCCTAAGTAGAAAAAGTATGTCTTCAAACATGAATTTCTTCACTTTTCTTCTAAAATCAACTAATTGGTATATATATGTTGTTAGGCAACATCTCAACAATATAACATATGTCATTTTTATATATATTATATTGTTGTGCATTCTTCCTAACTACTGTATATTTAAGGCTATATCTCCGAAACTTCTGAATATATTTTAATGTAATAAAGCTCAAATTGAAGAGCTGTACCCTCTTCATATTCTGACTGCAAGCAGCGCCCCCTACTGTAGAAGGAAAGTTATCTTGTGCATATCATGTTTGGTACTCTTTTATTCATTTTACACTATATAAACGATTTTATTCCATGATATGTCTCATTGCCTCATAACAATATGGCTGACCAATGACAACCGAGGAATAAGGACATGTACCGTTCAGAACTACATACAGCGCATTCGCTAATTGGCGCACTTTCTTCATTTTTTGAAAAACAAATAAAATTTTTATACTATGGGTTTGAATTTTGCATCACCCTGTATATGTTTTCCATACAACAACCAAATATACTACCTAAGAATTGCAAACATGATAAAATGGTAAGAAAATCTACACATTACAACAAAAAATTTTAAAAAATGAAGATAGTACCTGTTGTTATACATGAAGCAATATAACCCTTGCAGTCTTGATGAGACCACGTGACACTCATCCTAAGTAGAAAAAGTATGTCTTCAAACATGAATTTCTTCACTTTTCTTCTAAAATCAACTAATTGGTATATATATGTTGTTAGGCAACATCTCAACAATATAACATATGTCATTTTTATATATATTATATTGTTGTGCATTCTTCCTAACTACTGTATATTTAAGGCTATATCTCCGAAACTTCTGAATATATTTTAATGTAATAAAGCTCAAATTGAAGAGCTGTACCCTCTTCATATTCTGACTGCAAGCAGCGCCCCCTACTGTAGAAGGAAAGTTATCTTGTGCATATCATGTTTGGTACTCTTTTATTCATTTTACACTATATAAACGATTTTATTCCATGATATGTCTCATTGCCTCATAACAATATGGCTGACCAATGACAACCGAGGAATAAGGACATGTACCGTTCAGAACTACATACAGCGCATTCGCTAATTGGCGCACTTTCTTCATTTTTTGAAAAACAAATAAAATTTTTATACTATGGGTTTGAATTTTGCATCACCCTGTATATGTTTTCCATACAACAACCAAATATACTACCTAAGAATTGCAAACATGATAAAATGGTAAGAAAATCTACACATTACAACAAAAAATTTTAAAAAATGAAGATAGTACCTGTTGTTATACATGAAGCAATATAACCCTTGCAGTCTTGATGAGACCACGTGACACTCATCCTAAGTAGAAAAAGTATGTCTTCAAACATGAATTTCTTCACTTTTCTTCTAAAATCAACTAATTGGTATATATATGTTGTTAGGCAACATCTCAACAATATAACATATGTCATTTTTATATATATTATATTGTTGTGCATTCTTCCTAACTACTGTATATTTAAGGCTATATCTCCGAAACTTCTGAATATATTTTAATGTAATAAAGCTCAAATTGAAGAGCTGTACCCTCTTCATATTCTGACTGCAAGCAGCGCCCCCTACTGTAGAAGGAAAGTTATCTTGTGCATATCATGTTTGGTACTGTTTTATTCATTTTACACTATATAAACGATTTTATTCCATGATATGTCTCATTGCCTCATAACAATATGGCTGACCAATGACAACCGAGGAATAAGGACATGTACCGTTCAGAACTACATACAGCGCATTCGCTAATTGGCGCACTTTCTTCATTTTTTGAAAAACAAATAAAATTTTTATACTATGGGTTTGAATTTTGCATCACCCTGTATATGTTTTCCATACAACAAACAAATATACTACCTAAGAATTGCAAACATGATAAAATGGTAAGAAAATCTACACATTACAACAAAAAATTTTAAAAAATGAAGATAGTACCTGTTGTTATACATGAAGCAATATAACCCTTGCAGTCTTGATGAGACCACGTGACACTCATCCTAAGTAGAAAAAGTATGTCTTCAAACATGAATTTCTTCACTTTTCTTCTAAAATCAACTAATTGGTATATATATGTTGTTAGGCAACATCTCAACAATATAACATATATCATTTTTATATATATTATATTGTTGTGCATTCTTCCTAACTACTGTATATTTAAGGCTATATCTCCGAAACTTCTGAATATATTTTAATGTAATAAAGCTCAAATTGAAGAGCTGTACCCTCTTCATATTCTGACTGCAACCAGCGCCCCCTACTGTAGAAGGAAAGTTATCTTGTGCATATCATGTTTGGTACTCTTTTATTCATTTTACACTATATAAACGATTTTATTCCATGATATGTCTCATTGCCTCATAACAATATGGCTGTCCAATGACAACCGAGGAATAAGGACATGTACCGTTCAGAACTACATACAGCGCATTCGCTAATTGGCGCACTTTCTTCATTTTTTGAAAAACAAATAAAATTTTTATACTATGGGTTTGAATTTTGCATCACCCTGTATATGTTTTCCATACAACAACCAAATATACTACCTAAGAATTGCAAACATGATAAAATGGTATGAAAATCTACACATTACAACAAAAAATTTTAAAAAATGAAGATAGTACCTGTTGTTATACATGAAGCAATATAACCCTTGCAGTCTTGATGAGACCACGTGACACTCATCCTAAGTAGAAAAAGTATGTCTTCAAACACGAATTTCTTCACTTTTCTTCTAAACTCAACTAATTGGTATATATATGTTGTTAGGCAACATCTCAACAATATAACATATGTCATTTTTATATATATTATATTGTTGTGCATTCTTCCTAACTACTGTATATTTAAGGCTATATCTCCGAAACTTCTGAATATATTTTAATGTAATAAAGCTCAAATTGAAGAGCTGTACCCTCTTCATATTCTGACTGCAAGCAGCGCCCCCTACTGTAGAAGGAAAGTTATCTTGTGCATATCATGTTTGGTACTCTTTTATTCATTTTACACTATATAAACGATTTTATTCCATGATATGTCTCATTGCCTCATAACAATATGGCTGACCAATGACAACCGAGGAATAAGGACATGTACCGTTCAGAACTACATACAGCGCATTCGCTAATTGGCGCACTTTCTTCATTTTTTGAAAAACAAATAAAATTTTTATACTATGGGTTTGAATTTTGCATCACCCTCTATATGTTTTCCATACAACAACCAAATATACTACCTAAGAATTGCAAACATGATAAAATGGTATGAAAATCTACACATTACAACAAAAAATTTTAAAAAATGAAGATAGTACCTGTTGTTATACATGAAGCAATATAACCCTTGCAGTCTTGATGAGACCACGTGACACTCATCCTAAGTAGAAAAGGTATGTCTTCAAACACGAATTTCTTCACTTTTCTTCTAAACTCAACTAATTGGTATATATATGTTGTTAGGCAACATCTCAACAATATAACATATGTCATTTTTATATATATTATATTGTTGTGCATTCTTCCTAACTACTGTATATTTAAGGCTATATCTCCGAAACTTCTGAATATATTTTAATGTAATAAAGCTCAAATTGAAGAGCAGTACCCTCTTCATATTCTGACTGCAAGCAGCGCCCCCTACTGTAGAAGGAAAGTTATCTTGTGCATATCATGTTTGGTACTCTTTTATTCATTTTACACTATATAAACGATTTTATTCCATGATATGTCTCATTGCCTCATAACAATATGGCTGACCAATGACAACCGAGGAATAAGGACATGTACCGTTCAGAACTACATACAGCGCATTCGCTAATTGGCGCACTTTCTTCATTTTTTGAAAAACAAATAAAATTTTTATACTATGGGTTTGAATTTTGCATCACCCTGTATATGTTTTCCATACAACAACCAAATATACTACCTAAGAATTGCAAACATGATAAAATGGTAAGAAAATCTACACATTACAACAAAAAATTTTAAAAAATTAAGATAGTACCTGTTGTTATACATGAAGCAATATAACGCTTGCAGTCTTGATGAGACCACGTGACACTCATCCTAAGTAGAAAAAGTATGTCTTCAAACACGAATTTCTTCACTTTTCTTCTAAACTCAACTAATTGGTATATATATGTTGTTAGGCAACATCTCAACAATATAACATATGTCATTTTTATATATATTATATTGTTGTGCATTCTTCCTAACTACTGTATATTTAAGGCTATATCTCCGAAACTTCTGAATATATTTTAATGTAATAAAGCTCAAATTGAAGAGCTGTACCCTCTTCATATTCTGACTGCAAGCAGCGCCCCCTACTGTAGAAGGAAAGTTATCTTGTGCATATCATGTTTGGTACTCTTTTATTCATTTTACACTATATAAACGATTTTATTCCATGATATGTCTCATTGCCTCATAACAATATGGCTGACCAATGACAACCGAGGAATAAGGACATGTACCGTTCAGAACTACATACAGCGCATTCGCTAATTGGCGCACTTTCTTCATTTTTTGAAAAACAAATAAAATTTTTATACTATGGGTTTGAATTTTGCATCACCCTGTATATGTTTTCCATACAACAACCAAATATACTACCTAAGAATTGCAAACATGATAAAATGGTAAGAAAATCTACACATTACAACAAAAAATTTTAAAAAATGAAGATAGTACCTGTTGTTATACATGAAGCAATATAACCCTTGCAGTCTTGATGAGACCACGTGACACTCATCCTAAGTAGAAAAAGTATGTCTTCAAACATGAATTTCTTCACTTTTCTTCTAAAATCAACTAATTGGTATATATATGTTGTTAGGCAACATCTCAACAATATAACATATGTCATTTTTATATATATTATATTGTTGTGCATTCTTCCTAACTACTGTATATTTAAGGCTATATCTCCGAAACTTCTGAATATATTTTAATGTAATAAAGCTCAAATTGAAGAGCTGTACCCTCTTCATATTCTGACTGCAAGCAGCGCCCCCTACTGTAGAAGGAAAGTTATCTTGTGCATATCATGTTTGGTACTCTTTTATTCATTTTACACTATATAAACGATTTTATTCCATGATATGTCTCATTGCCTCATAACAATATGGCTGACCAATGACAACCGAGGAATAAGGACATGTACCGTTCAGAACTACATACAGCGCATTCGCTAATTGGCGCACTTTCTTCATTTTTTGAAAAACAAATAAAATTTTTATACTATGGGTTTGAATTTTGCATCACCCTGTATATGTTTTCCATACAACAACCAAATATACTACCTAAGAATTGCAAACATGATAAAATGGTAAGAAAATCTACACATTACAACAAAAAATTTTAAAAAATGAAGATAGTACCTGTTGTTATACATGAAGCAATATAACCCTTGCAGTCTTGATGAGACCACGTGACACTCATCCTAAGTAGAAAAAGTATGTCTTCAAACATGAATTTCTTCACTTTTCTTCTAAAATCAACTAATTGGTATATATATGTTGTTAGGCAACATCTCAACAATATAACATATGTCATTTTTATATATATTATATTGTTGTGCATTCTTCCTAACTACTGTATATTTAAGGCTATATCTCCGAAACTTCTGAATATATTTTAATGTAATAAAGCTCAAATTGAAGAGCTGTACCCTCTTCATATTCTGACTGCAAGCAGCGCCCCCTACTGTAGAAGGAAAGTTATCTTGTGCATATCATGTTTGGTACTCTTTTATTCATTTTACACTATATAAACGATTTTATTCCATGATATGTCTCATTGCCTCATAACAATATGGCTGACCAATGACAACCGAGGAATAAGGACATGTACCGTTCAGAACTACATACAGCGCATTCGCTAATTGGCGCACTTTCTTCATTTTTTGAAAAACAAATAAAATTTTTATACTATGGGTTTGAATTTTGCATCACCCTGTATATGTTTTCCATACAACAACCAAATATACTACCTAAGAATTGCAAACATGATAAAATGGTAAGAAAATCTACACATTACAACAAAAAATTTTAAAAAATGAAGATAGTACCTGTTGTTATACATGAAGCAATATAACCCTTGCAGTCTTGATGAGACCACGTGACACTCATCCTAAGTAGAAAAAGTATGTCTTCAAACATGAATTTCTTCACTTTTCTTCTAAAATCAACTAATTGGTATATATATGTTGTTAGGCAACATCTCAACAATATAACATATGTCATTTTTATATATATTATATTGTTGTGCATTCTTCCTAACTACTGTATATTTAAGGCTATATCTCCGAAACTTCTGAATATATTTTAATGTAATAAAGCTCAAATTGAGAGCTGTACCCTCTTCATATTCTGACTGCAAGCAGCGCCCCCTACTGTAGAAGGAAAGTTATCTTGTGCATATCATGTTTGGTACTCTTTTATTCATTTTACACTATATAAACGATTTTATTCCATGATATGTCTCATTGCCTCATAACAATATGGCTGACCAATGACAACCGAGGAATAAGGACATGTACCGTTCAGAACTACATACAGCGCATTCGCTAATTGGCGCACTTTCTTCATTTTTTGAAAAACAAATAAAATTTTTATACTATGGGTTTGAATTTTGCATCACCCTGTATATGTTTTCCATACAACAACCAAATATACTACCTAAGAATTGCAAACATGATAAAATGGTAAGAAAATCTACACATTACAACAAAAAATTTTAAAAAATGAAGATAGTACCTGTTGTTATACATGAAGCAATATAACCCTTGCAGTCTTGATGAGACCACGTGACACTCATCCTAAGTAGAAAAAGTATGTCTTCAAACATGAATTTCTTCACTTTTCTTCTAAAATCAACTAATTGGTATATATATGTTGTTAGGCAACATCTCAACAATATAACATATGTCATTTTTATATATATTATATTGTTGTGCATTCTTCCTAACTACTGTATATTTAAGGCTATATCTCCGAAACTTCTGAATATATTTTAATGTAATAAAGCTCAAATTGAAGAGCTGTACCCTCTTCATATTCTGACTGCAAGCAGCGCCCCCTACTGTAGAAGGAAAGTTATCTTGTGCATATCATGTTTGGTACTGTTTTATTCATTTTACACTATATAAACGATTTTATTCCATGATATGTCTCATTGCCTCATAACAATATGGCTGACCAATGACAACCGAGGAATAAGGACATGTACCGTTCAGAACTACATACAGCGCATTCGCTAATTGGCGCACTTTCTTCATTTTTTGAAAAACAAATAAAATTTTTATACTATGGGTTTGAATTTTGCATCACCCTGTATATGTTTTCCATACAACAAACAAATATACTACCTAAGAATTGCAAACATGATAAAATGGTAAGAAAATCTACACATTACAACAAAAAATTTTAAAAAATGAAGATAGTACCTGTTGTTATACATGAAGCAATATAACCCTTGCAGTCTTGATGAGACCACGTGACACTCATCCTAAGTAGAAAAAGTATGTCTTCAAACATGAATTTCTTCACTTTTCTTCTAAAATCAACTAATTGGTATATATATGTTGTTAGGCAACATCTCAACAATATAACATATATCATTTTTATATATATTATATTGTTGTGCATTCTTCCTAACTACTGTATATTTAAGGCTATATCTCCGAAACTTCTGAATATATTTTAATGTAATAAAGCTCAAATTGAAGAGCTGTACCCTCTTCATATTCTGACTGCAACCAGCGCCCCCTACTGTAGAAGGAAAGTTATCTTGTGCATATCATGTTTGGTACTCTTTTATTCATTTTACACTATATAAACGATTTTATTCCATGATATGTCTCATTGCCTCATAACAATATGGCTGTCCAATGACAACCGAGGAATAAGGACATGTACCGTTCAGAACTACATACAGCGCATTCGCTAATTGGCGCACTTTCTTCATTTTTTGAAAAACAAATAAAATTTTTATACTATGGGTTTGAATTTTGCATCACCCTGTATATGTTTTCCATACAACAACCAAATATACTACCTAAGAATTGCAAACATGATAAAATGGTATGAAAATCTACACATTACAACAAAAAATTTTAAAAAATGAAGATAGTACCTGTTGTTATACATGAAGCAATATAACCCTTGCAGTCTTGATGAGACCACGTGACACTCATCCTAAGTAGAAAAAGTATGTCTTCAAACACGAATTTCTTCACTTTTCTTCTAAACTCAACTAATTGGTATATATATGTTGTTAGGCAACATCTCAACAATATAACATATGTCATTTTTATATATATTATATTGTTGTGCATTCTTCCTAACTACTGTATATTTAAGGCTATATCTCCGAAACTTCTGAATATATTTTAATGTAATAAAGCTCAAATTGAAGAGCTGTACCCTCTTCATATTCTGACTGCAAGCAGCGCCCCCTACTGTAGAAGGAAAGTTATCTTGTGCATATCATGTTTGGTACTCTTTTATTCATTTTACACTATATAAACGATTTTATTCCATGATATGTCTCATTGCCTCATAACAATATGGCTGACCAATGACAACCGAGGAATAAGGACATGTACCGTTCAGAACTACATACAGCGCATTCGCTAATTGGCGCACTTTCTTCATTTTTTGAAAAACAAATAAAATTTTTATACTATGGGTTTGAATTTTGCATCACCCTGTATATGTTTTCCATACAACAACCAAATATACTACCTAAGAATTGCAAACATGATAAAATGGTATGAAAATCTACACATTACAACAAAAAATTTTAAAAAATGAAGATAGTACCTGTTGTTATACATGAAGCAATATAACCCTTGCAGTCTTGATGAGACCACGTGACACTCATCCTAAGTAGAAAAAGTATGTCTTCAAACACGAATTTCTTCACTTTTCTTCTAAACTCAACTAATTGGTATATATATGTTGTTAGGCAACATCTCAACAATATAACATATGTCATTTTTATATATATTATATTGTTGTGCATTCTTCCTAACTACTGTATATTTAAGGCTATATCTCCGAAACTTCTGAATATATTTTAATGTAATAAAGCTCAAATTGAAGAGCAGTACCCTCTTCATATTCTGACTGCAAGCAGCGCCCCCTACTGTAGAAGGAAAGTTATCTTGTGCATATCATGTTTGGTACTCTTTTATTCATTTTACACTATATAAACGATTTTATTCCATGATATGTCTCATTGCCTCATAACAATATGGCTGACCAATGACAACCGAGGAATAAGGACATGTACCGTTCAGAACTACATACAGCGCATTCGCTAATTGGCGCACTTTCTTCATTTTTTGAAAAACAAATAAAATTTTTATACTATGGGTTTGAATTTTGCATCACCCTGTATATGTTTTCCATACAACAACCAAATATACTACCTAAGAATTGCAAACATGATAAAATGGTAAGAAAATCTACACATTACAACAAAAAATTTTAAAAAATGAAGATAGTACCTGTTGTTATACATGAAGCAATATAACCCTTGCAGTCTTGATGAGACCACGTGACACTCATCCTAAGTAGAAAAAGTATGTCTTCAAACATGAATTTCTTCACTTTTCTTCTAAAATCAACTAATTGGTATATATATGTTGTTAGGCAACATCTCAACAATATAACATATGTCATTTTTATATATATTATATTGTTGTGCATTCTTCCTAACTACTGTATATTTAAGGCTATATCTCCGAAACTTCTGAATATATTTTAATGTAATAAAGCTCAAATTGAAGAGCTGTACCCTCTTCATATTCTGACTGCAAGCAGCGCCCCCTACTGTAGAAGGAAAGTTATCTTGTGCATATCATGTTTGGTACTCTTTTATTCATTTTACACTATATAAACGATTTTATTCCATGATATGTCTCATTGCCTCATAACAATATGGCTGACCAATGACAACCGAGGAATAAGGACATGTACCGTTCAGAACTACATACAGCGCATTCGCTAATTGGCGCACTTTCTTCATTTTTTGAAAAACAAATAAAATTTTTATACTATGGGTTTGAATTTTGCATCACCCTGTATATGTTTTCCATACAACAACCAAATATACTACCTAAGAATTGCAAACATGATAAAATGGTAAGAAAATCTACACATTACAACAAAAAATTTTAAAAAATGAAGATAGTACCTGTTGTTATACATGAAGCAATATAACCCTTGCAGTCTTGATGAGACCACGTGACACTCATCCTAAGTAGAAAAAGTATGTCTTCAAACATGAATTTCTTCACTTTTCTTCTAAAATCAACTAATTGGTATATATATGTTGTTAGGCAACATCTCAACAATATAACATATGTCATTTTTATATATATTATATTGTTGTGCATTCTTCCTAACTACTGTATATTTAAGGCTATATCTCCGAAACTTCTGAATATATTTTAATGTAATAAAGCTCAAATTGAAGAGCTGTACCCTCTTCATATTCTGACTGCAAGCAGCGCCCCCTACTGTAGAAGGAAAGTTATCTTGTGCATATCATGTTTGGTACTCTTTTATTCATTTTACACTATATAAACGATTTTATTCCATGATATGTCTCATTGCCTCATAACAATATGGCTGACCAATGACAACCGAGGAATAAGGACATGTACCGTTCAGAACTACATACAGCGCATTCGCTAATTGGCGCACTTTCTTCATTTTTTGAAAAACAAATAAAATTTTTATACTATGGGTTTGAATTTTGCATCACCCTGTATATGTTTTCCATACAACAACCAAATATACTACCTAAGAATTGCAAACATGATAAAATGGTAAGAAAATCTACACATTACAACAAAAAATTTTAAAAAATGAAGATAGTACCTGTTGTTATACATGAAGCAATATAACCCTTGCAGTCTTGATGAGACCACGTGACACTCATCCTAAGTAGAAAAAGTATGTCTTCAAACATGAATTTCTTCACTTTTCTTCTAAAATCAACTAATTGGTATATATATGTTGTTAGGCAACATCTCAACAATATAACATATGTCATTTTTATATATATTATATTGTTGTGCATTCTTCCTAACTACTGTATATTTAAGGCTATATCTCCGAAACTTCTGAATATATTTTAATGTAATAAAGCTCAAATTGAAGAGCTGTACCCTCTTCATATTCTGACTGCAAGCAGCGCCCCCTACTGTAGAAGGAAAGTTATCTTGTGCATATCATGTTTGGTACTCTTTTATTCATTTTACACTATATAAACGATTTTATTCCATGATATGTCTCATTGCCTCATAACAATATGGCTGACCAATGACAACCGAGGAATAAGGACATGTACCGTTCAGAACTACATACAGCGCATTCGCTAATTGGCGCACTTTCTTCATTTTTTGAAAAACAAATAAAATTTTTATACTATGGGTTTGAATTTTGCATCACCCTGTATATGTTTTCCATACAACAACCAAATATACTACCTAAGAATTGCAAACATGATAAAATGGTAAGAAAATCTACACATTACAACAAAAAATTTTAAAAAATGAAGATAGTACCTGTTGTTATACATGAAGCAATATAACCCTTGCAGTCTTGATGAGACCACGTGACACTCATCCTAAGTAGAAAAAGTATGTCTTCAAACATGAATTTCTTCACTTTTCTTCTAAAATCAACTAATTGGTATATATATGTTGTTAGGCAACATCTCAACAATATAACATATGTCATTTTTATATATATTATATTGTTGTGCATTCTTCCTAACTACTGTATATTTAAGGCTATATCTCCGAAACTTCTGAATATATTTTAATGTAATAAAGCTCAAATTGAAGAGCTGTACCCTCTTCATATTCTGACTGCAAGCAGCGCCCCCTACTGTAGAAGGAAAGTTATCTTGTGCATATCATGTTTGGTACTGTTTTATTCATTTTACACTATATAAACGATTTTATTCCATGATATGTCTCATTGCCTCATAACAATATGGCTGACCAATGACAACCGAGGAATAAGGACATGTACCGTTCAGAACTACATACAGCGCATTCGCTAATTGGCGCACTTTCTTCATTTTTTGAAAAACAAATAAAATTTTTATACTATGGGTTTGAATTTTGCATCACCCTGTATATGTTTTCCATACAACAAACAAATATACTACCTAAGAATTGCAAACATGATAAAATGGTAAGAAAATCTACACATTACAACAAAAAATTTTAAAAAATGAAGATAGTACCTGTTGTTATACATGAAGCAATATAACCCTTGCAGTCTTGATGAGACCACGTGACACTCATCCTAAGTAGAAAAAGTATGTCTTCAAACATGAATTTCTTCACTTTTCTTCTAAAATCAACTAATTGGTATATATATGTTGTTAGGCAACATCTCAACAATATAACATATATCATTTTTATATATATTATATTGTTGTGCATTCTTCCTAACTACTGTATATTTAAGGCTATATCTCCGAAACTTCTGAATATATTTTAATGTAATAAAGCTCAAATTGAAGAGCTGTACCCTCTTCATATTCTGACTGCAACCAGCGCCCCCTACTGTAGAAGGAAAGTTATCTTGTGCATATCATGTTTGGTACTCTTTTTATTCATTTTACACTATATAAACGATTTTATTCCATGATATGTCTCATTGCCTCATAACAATATGGCTGTCCAATGACAACCGAGGAATAAGGACATGTACCGTTCAGAACTACATACAGCGCATTCGCTAATTGGCGCACTTTCTTCATTTTTTGAAAAACAAATAAAATTTTTATACTATGGGTTTGAATTTTGCATCACCCTGTATATGTTTTCCATACAACAACCAAATATACTACCTAAGAATTGCAAACATGATAAAATGGTATGAAAATCTACACATTACAACAAAAAATTTTAAAAAATGAAGATAGTACCTGTTGTTATACATGAAGCAATATAACCCTTGCAGTCTTGATGAGACCACGTGACACTCATCCTAAGTAGAAAAAGTATGTCTTCAAACACGAATTTCTTCACTTTTCTTCTAAACTCAACTAATTGGTATATATATGTTGTTAGGCAACATCTCAACAATATAACATATGTCATTTTTATATATATTATATTGTTGTGCATTCTTCCTAACTACTGTATATTTAAGGCTATATCTCCGAAACTTCTGAATATATTTTAATGTAATAAAGCTCAAATTGAAGAGCTGTACCCTCTTCATATTCTGACTGCAAGCAGCGCCCCCTACTGTAGAAGGAAAGTTATCTTGTGCATATCATGTTTGGTACTCTTTTATTCATTTTACACTATATAAACGATTTTATTCCATGATATGTCTCATTGCCTCATAACAATATGGCTGACCAATGACAACCGAGGAATAAGGACATGTACCGTTCAGAACTACATACAGCGCATTCGCTAATTGGCGCACTTTCTTCATTTTTTGAAAAACAAATAAAATTTTTATACTATGGGTTTGAATTTTGCATCACCCTGTATATGTTTTCCATACAACAACCAAATATACTACCTAAGAATTGCAAACATGATAAAATGGTATGAAAATCTACACATTACAACAAAAAATTTTAAAAAATGAAGATAGTACCTGTTGTTATACATGAAGCAATATAACCCTTGCAGTCTTGATGAGACCACGTGACACTCATCCTAAGTAGAAAAAGTATGTCTTCAAACACGAATTTCTTCACTTTTCTTCTAAACTCAACTAATTGGTATATATATGTTGTTAGGCAACATCTCAACAATATAACATATGTCATTTTTATATATATTATATTGTTGTGCATTCTTCCTAACTACTGTATATTTAAGGCTATATCTCCGAAACTTCTGAATATATTTTAATGTAATAAAGCTCAAATTGAAGAGCAGTACCCTCTT